>NC_073746.1:248418993-248718993 GCF_029784135.1 Toxorhynchites rutilus septentrionalis
GACCTTAAACCACTGGTCATTTCATTTAGGTAGGAGCTGACGTATTTAGCTGTGGGCGTGTTGAACAGGATCAAGTGTTTCCAAAGATGCCAGGTGTGAAGATAAAGTTCTGCGTTGACAGCTCCGTACCACCTGAGAAAAACGCATATTATAATGTCCCGGCAGTATACCGCGAGGCTGCCAAGCTCCGATTGAAGCAGATGGAGGAACGTGGAATTATCGAGAGGGTTAATAGTGCACCGGAATGGATCAGCGGCATGTCGGCCGTACCAAAGGGAAAAGACGATTTTCGCCTGGTCATCAACATGCTTGCGCCTAACAAGGCAATCAAACGTCAGTATTTCCGACTACCCCTATTAGAAGAAATGAAGGTGAGGTTACATGGAGCAAAATACTTCTCTAAACTTGATCTATCGAACGCCTACTATCATCTCGAGTTAAATCAAGAGTCACGAGATTTGACAACGTTTTTGGCAGAAGATGGGATGTATCGGTTTACCAGACTTATGTTTGGGGTAAACTGTGCTCCCGAAATATTTCAACGAGAGATGTGTAGGATTCTAGAAGAGGTGAAAAACAAAATCGTGTACATCGACGACATACTTCTGTTTGCTGAAATATTACAAGAACTCCGAAAGACAGTAGCTCATGTATTACGCATTTTAAGAACGAATAACCTCACACTCAATACGTCCAAATGTGAGTTCGATAAAACGGGCATTAAGTTCCTTGGGCATGAGTTGGATGAAACTGGTTTCAACATCGAAGAATCTAAAATCAAAGACATAAGGAAATTTCGTCACCCGAGTACCACATCCGAACTCCGGAGCTTCCTTGGATTGGCTTCGTTTGTAAGTTCATATATAAAGAACTTTGCAGACATATCTTCACCATTGTGGGCTGTGGTATCTTCAAAATCCTGGAAATGGGGACAAGAACAAGAGCAAGCATTTGAGTTGGTCAAAGACCGCATCGTGCACTGTACAATTTCACTTGGATATTTCTCTGAGAATGAAAAAACAGTTGTATATACAGATGCCTCTCACAGCGCTTTGGGAGCAGTGCTGGTTCAGGAAGATGGTGAGAGAACACCCCGAATAATTAGTTTTGCATCTAAGGCTCTTACGACCACTGAGAAGAAATACGCCCAAAATCAGCGGGAAGCTTTAGGTACCGTTTGGGCAGTGGAACATTTTGCATACTTTTTGCTAAGTAGACATTTCACTTCGCGTACTGATGCTAGAGGGATAGCTTTTATTTTGAATCGATCTCGGGAGACCACTAAGAGATCCTTGACGAGAGCTGATGGCTGGGCTTTGAGGCTAAGCCCATACAGCTATGATGTAGAGTTTGTACATGGATGTGAGAATATTGCTGATCCTTCTTCACGTTTGTATGACGGGAATGATGAAGTTTTTGATGAGGAGACTAGCCCGTGGGAAATCGCGCATCTTCAGGCGAATGCTGTACAGTTCTTGACTGAAGCGGAAATTAGAGAGTCTACTGCACACGATATCACACTTCAACAAGTATTGGATTCGTTGGAATCAGGAGATTGGCCTAAAGAACTGCAGAAGTTCAAAGCGGTTTCGAATGATCTACACGGTAAAGAAGGAATGCTTATAAAAAGTGGTTGTGTGGTTGTTCCTAGTGAGCTAAGGGAAAAAACTTTGACTGTAGCACATTCAGGGCATCCATTAGTAGCAAAATTTAAAAGCATCCTGCGCAAGCGTGTTTGGTGGCCTGGAATGACCAGGGACGCTGAAATATGGGTGAAATCTTGTATTCATTGTGCCGTAAACGGGAGACCGGAGCGTAATACTCCGATGGAACGCACGTTTGCACCGAAAGCTGTTTGGGAGACCATCGCGATGGACTTCAGCGGGCCCTACGTGAAATTTGCGGGAATATCCATTTTAGTAATCATCGATTTGAGATCCCGGTACGCAATCGCCCAACCAGTTAAGTCCACCACTTTCGAGTATACCAAGAAGGTCTTGGATGATGTGTTCGGAAGAGAAGGGTTCCCTAAATCTATAAAAACGGACAACGGTCCTCCGTTTAATGGGGAAGAATATAAACAATATTGCTCAGATCATGGTATTCAAACTATTTTCTCGACACCGTTTTTCCCCCAGCAAAAATGGGCTGGCAGAAAGCTTCATGAAAGTGGTGAACAAAGCGATGTCTACAGCAGTTTTAAACGAAACCAGCTACGCGGAGGAGCTTCAAAATGCAGTTAATGCCTACAATGCCGGAGATCATTCAGTCATAAAAATTCCACCAGAAGAAGTGATGATGGGTCGAAAAATCAAACGTGGTTTGCAATTTCTTGAACATGGGAAATCGGATTACGATGATCGTTTGCTGGATGCAGAAGATCGGGAAGTAAAATTGAAGAGTAAAAGGCATGAGGATCTTCGGAGGGGTGCTAAGAGTAGCACAGTCAAACCTGGAGACACTGTTATTATAGAGCGTCACACAAAAGGGAAAGGTGATTCTAGATTTCATCCCAAACGATTTACAGTCGTCAGAGAGAAAAATGGTAGCTTGCTGCTTGCCGACGAAGAAGGTCATACTGTAAAACGACATCTATCACAGACAAAAAAGGTTCAGATTTGGAGAGACAATTCGCGAACAAACATCAAGAAACCAGGAAATGCTGAAACATCTGAGCGACCAGCAAGGGACACAAAAGCTCCGTCATATCTCTCTGACTATATACACTCGATGGAAAATCAGTCCCTTTAAGCATGGTTTTTTTGGCAGACTTATCTCACTTCTTAACTAGGCGAACCTAGCCAGAATTTTCACCTGCCCCCGGGCTTCTGAATGCCAAAGGGGGACTAGGCTCTGCGGAATGCACGTATCTGCATGCTCGTGCTGTTTCAGTCCTGACCGAGAAATTGTCGGACAATCGCGCAGGTGCTAAGGATGACCGACTTTTGGATGCCGGCCAATTCCTTCTCCATATTCAACACCTTTAGCGCTTCCAGAAGTGTCTTCGGGACAATTCCAGTTCCAGAGAGAACGACTGGAACAATTCTTGGGACCTCCCTTAGCCCCCACAGTTCCTTGAGCTCCACGGCCAATGGTCGGTACTTGCAGATTTTGCGACCGTGGGTCTCCTCCAGATTCTGGTTCAGTGGAATAGCGACATCGATGATGGTGACTTTGCGGTCGCTCTTGTCGTAAACCATTATATCTGGCCGGTTGTGGTGGATCGAGAGGTCGGTCAGAACAGTGCGATCCCAGTACAGCTTGAAACGGTCATTTTCCAGGACAGGTGCAGGCAGGTACCGGTAGTTTGGTACGTTGTCTTCCAGTAGAGCACATTGGAGCGCCAGTTGTCGATGAACAATACGGGCCACGTTGTTGTGGCGCTCGGTGTAGGCTGCGTTGGCCAAAACGGGACAGCCTCCCATAATGTGCTCTATGTTTTCACCTGGTTGATGACACATCCGGCAAATGTCATCAACGTCTTGATGCCAGACGTACCGCCTGCAGTTTCTCGTCGGCATTATCCTGTCCTGGATGGCTATCATGTCGGCTTCTACTACTGAAGAGAGTTCACCACGCGTTAGCCACAGATTAGATGCGGCCTTGTCGACGTGTGGCCGGTCCAGTTGATGGGGGTGGGCACCATGCACTGCCTTCTGCTTCCAAGCTGCAATCTTCTCCTCCACTGTCTGCAGATTGCAGTTGAGTTGGTACTCCGCTTGCGCCAAGTGCAGAGCGCTGTATCCTCTGTCGGCGGCGCAGACAGCCCGGTATAGCGCGTTTTGGTTGGCGCGTTCTGCGAAGTACTCGCGCAGTTGTCGTACCTGGGCAACACGCAGATATGTCGACTATTCCAAGTCCCCCTTCTTTGCGTGGCAGTGAAACTCTCTCCAGTGCCGATTGAGGATGGTGCATTCCGGCCTCTTTAAATGCTTTCCTCATCCTCCTCTCAAGGTCCTCTAGGTCAGTTTTGCTCCATTTGACTACACCAAAACTGAAGGTCAGCAGGGGAACCGCGAATGTGTTGATCGCGCGTACCTTGTTCCCCGCGTTGAGGAAAGTCCTCAGGACACAGTTCACTCGACTCAAGAACTTGTCTCGCAGCTCCGTCTTGATGTCGGAGTGGCGAATCCCGGTGAGCTGTCGGAATCCAAGATATTTATAGGATTCGCCACGAACCATGTCTCTTATGAACTCGCCGTCATAGACCTCGTAACCTCCGGATTCGGTAAGCTGCCCTTTCAGCAGATGGACACAGCGGCACTTGTCGAGGCCGAACTCCATGCAGATGTCCCTGCTTATGTCTTCGACAACCCGGATAGCTACACCTAGACGCTGACGTGAATCAGCGTAGACCTTGAGATCATCCATGTAGAAGGTATGGGTCACTTCTTCGTGGGCGCCGTCGCCATACCTTATTTTATAGCCATGACCGTTTCTATTGAGCGTCCTACTGAGGGGGTTCAGTGCCAGACAAAACCAAAGCGGGCTGAAAGAGTCGCCTTGGAATATCCCCCTCTTTATCTGCAGCGTTCTAGACTGCAACACATTTTCCCCATCACTGAGGTGCAGAGACGTACTCCACTGCCTCATCGCATGCTGCAGGAACCTAACGACGACGGGATCAATTTTGTAGAGCTCCAATACCCGGACGAGAAACGAGTGAGGTATGGAGTCATAAGCCTTCCTGTAATCGATGTAGGCCATACTTAGGTTCCGCTGGTTATATACCGCCTGGCCGACTATGGCTGCGTCGATGATGGCCTGGTCTTTGCAGCCATGCGTATTTTTCCTGCATCCTTTCTGCTCTTCTGCGATGATGTGATGCTGTTCGCAGTGAGCAGAAACTTTGGCGGTAATTATGCTGCTCAGTATTTTGTACAGACTCGATAGGCACGTTATCGGTCTGTACTTTGATGGGTTCAATGTGTTGCTGTCTTTCGGGAGGAGGAAGGTGACGCCACGGGTGGCGAATTCAGGAAGGTTGTGTGGGTCACGTAGCACCTTGTTGAAGCACTCAGCTATCTTTGGATGTGCGACGGTCAGCTTCTTGTGCCAAAAGTTCTGGACACCATCGGGGCCCGGTGCTGCCCAGTTCCTCAGGTACCGCGAGGCTTCGCGGACATCGTTCTCTCCGACGATGATAGCTGGCATCTCTCCAATTTCACCACAACTCTCCTTCTCCCGTCTTAACCACATTTGCCCTTCGCGATGTTGTACTGGGGTTTCCCAAATACCAGCCCAGAAGTTCGTCACATCGCTAATATCTGGCAAACCTTCGCGGTAGTCGGGCTTCTCGTCGCTAATGTGGTCGTAGAACGCTTTTTCGTTATCTCTGAACATCCGATTTTGTTCCTGGCGCTTTGCAGAGTCAGAGTAACGTTTCAGCCGTTTAGTTAGGACGCTCAATTTTTTATATTTTATTTTATTTTCGTGATTTTTTTTTATTTTAATGGTAATAAAGTCAAATGTTCAAACTTCATTTTTTTCCCTCTTTTTTTCTGTGAGAAGAAGGAAGATGTGTGGCATTAAACTGCCAATCATATAATAACTCAACATGCATCATAATGATGTGAGAGTAACGACACACCATCCACTCACCCCTCAACCGTCGGTTTTCCGTTCGGTTCCCAACCAGTTCACTTCGTTGCTACACATCGTTCGTGTGGTGGGTGACAATAACCGAATGAAGTCATCATTTGCGAAGGCAGCGTTCTTGAGGTATGTTGTGGCGGCAGTTGTCGCGCATTGGGTGACTCCAGATAAATGGCCAGTTCGCACAATTCTCAATCGATTATTGCTCAGTCGCTGAAGGTTTCAAACTCAGAGAGCTCATTCCCCTCTAGTTTGCCTTTCAAATTACCATCGTAAACCACACCTTCTTTCTATTCAATCACGGACAAAAAGCATACTTAAGCGATATTCTGGTGGTGAAACGCATTCATTTTTCGTGAGGACATCGACAAGACAACATCGCTACTGAACGAGTTGAACGAGCTGGACGGCGAGGGATCAAGGGATTCATTACCTGGCCTGACCTAACCTGAAACGCATTCAGTTTGTTTGGAACTGTGAAGGAGCGCAGAAAAGCCGATCCATCAGAAAGAGAAGAGAAGACGACCGAGAGAATACCAGGTTGTCATACACACACACACACACACACACACGAGAAGAATCCGGAAAGAAGTGATCGTTGCTGCAAAATAATCTGCCAGTTCCCCTTGGCATTGAAAATAACATGCAAGCGAAAGAGTTTATTTTAATGTTTTTTTATGTTTTTCTGCGACCAAATACATTTGGTTCTGTTATTTTTCAATCAAGTGCAATTAGCAGGAAAGCTTCTGAAGATTATTCTTCCCCATCAGTAGGATATTTTCATATCCAATCTTGGATGCATAAAACCTTGTACCTCCAACGTAACGCTCTCGTTTTCGAAGTCCCCCAAATATTCATTTATTCTTTCATCCAGAATGGATTCAGATTCAACTTCAAACAAATGATCACTAAATCAACGATAATCCTACGTCACCATTGCGGTTATACCATAGATATAACCCACTTCCTGTTTTTCGTTCCGTTTTTTCGGATAGTACCTTCAGTTCAAAGAAATTCAGCACAAAGTATGTATTTTTAGGTGCTCCAGTGGCCGAGTGGTTAGCGCCCCACACTATCATGCCGGGGGTTCGGATTCGATTCCCGTTCTGGCCGGGGGATTTTTCGTCAAAGAAAATTCTTCCAGCTTGCATTGTGGTCACGCGTATTCTAGAGCTTGCCACTCCAGAGTACATTTAAGGCGTGTTATTCGGCATAGAAATCTCCAACAAGTATTACTAATAAAAAGGCGGGTGGGTAATGTCGGGGACATAACCGGAGTGACGTAGGACTATACAAAGGGAACAGCTTTTGTTATATTTTAAATACATTGTTTTATTTTCTTCTCCTACGTGAATACCTACCTATTTACCTGAAAAATGGATTAGTTTACTGTTTACTCTTTATGAACATGTTGATGGTTCTGAAAAGAACCTTTGGTGTTGTGTTTTTGTTATCACTCGATATCCCCATCTTGTTCGGTTAAACCTTCCTTTTTAGCTATTGCGTTTGCCACTCGCCACAGCTTTCACAGTTGGACAATTTCTTCCCATCCAGCTTGTGACATGTTGTTCAGTAAATTACATTTAATGCGACGTGCCGGAGAAACACTCAGTGTCGCATTGGAGGCGATTTTAACCTGTAATTGAACATTTCCGATGACAGTGGTACAGTGTCGACTTTCAATGTGGGGTCATAATTTGGACCCCGAACTCTATGTTTACAAAAATGTCGCATTACAGATCCATCCAATTAGCTAAATGTCGAGCTAAATATAAATTACTGTACTTTCAATCTAGAAGCAATTTAAGAATTGGTGAAAATTGAATAATCGGGAAGGTCCCCCCAACCATCAATAAGCTCAGAACAACTGCCAAATTCACATACTCATCATATCCTGGCAAACAAATTATGAAAAAATCAATTTGTGTTTTATTATTATTTTGGATATTATTTTAGAATGCATTGAACTGTATTTCGTAAACTCTTTTTTGAAAGGTTTAATGGCCCTGATAAGCGCCGTGTTTTATGGAATGGTTCCAATTTAGAAAACTTAGTACTCGTGGTTTTGAAAAAAACCATTTCGAACGCCCTCGATGCCGCCTTGTTCTGGTTTTTCCACCAAAGCAGATTGTATAAAGAACAAACTTTTTTCTTCCGCTACCTGCTGTCGTTTTGCGATTGCGTTTGGCACTCGCCACTCGCTGCAACTGCCTGTTGTTGTCTTGATGTCCACCAAACCGAATGTGGTCTGTTGTGGGTTTTCTTATCGTCGCGAGCAGCTTTTCCACTTCGGCGGCCGAAACTATATAACGCCGGCTAGGTGGACTGATGTACTGGTACTAACGCGCTCGGCCTAGCTACCCTTGCGGGGACCTCCAGACTAACACGGTTCGAGCGGGATTTTGCCTTTCCCTTCACTTTTCCTCCTTTGCCATATCCAACCATGGCTGCTTGTGTTGGTTTGTTGATGTGATGTGATGCGAAACGATGTGGTGTACGGTTTGGATGAGAATGATCGTTACGGCAGCGGAGCGGGGATTTTTAAGCTGACTGGCTGGCTCGAGAATTACGCATGTGTGAGACTGCGACCAATGTTTCATTCATATTTTTTCTTTTTCCTTTCCAATCGTGCTTCATTGTATTTCGCTGCTGCTCTGGTTGACCGTTTTGGTCGGTACGATTTGAGGAGCACAAAATGGACCAATCAAAAATGGGCACATAGTGCATTTGGACAATGCTTGATATTTCACAATTATTCAATTATTTATCTCAAGAAAAATGAAATGTTATTCGTTATGATAAATGCGTAGAAATATTTCCTATCAATTGATGCAAAAACCTTTGCGATCTATTGAGAAATGCCCGAGTTATAAGCGTTCCAAATCTTGCATTTTTTCCTACTTGTTCAGTGCCTAGATTTCCATTTCACCCCCTATATCTTCCGGTTAGACGTAGTCCTACGTCAAAATGACGCAAGTAATGCTACGTTGAGAAGGCAAAAGTTCCACTGGAACGTTAGAGCCATCCAAGAAGAAGATGTATTTTTAAACACGATCAGCGTGTGTTTCGCTATAAAATTGTGTAATGAAACATTCAACTGAAAACCTAAGATGAAAACTGCCAATAAAGAAGTAGATTTCGGATCAGTCATCTGACAAATTCTGACTATTCTATGGACATTTGAAAAATCGCCTGGCATCCCTGGTAAACCCGTGCTGTAGTATCTAGTTTCTCGTTAGCAGCTCACACTGTGTGAACGGACAAGGCGAGTTAACCAATTGTCAAGCGAGTCCACCGGGTCAGTAGCTGCTCATTGACAAGTCAGCTACTAGCAACGTATAAATGGGCCTTTAATAAGTTCGCTCTCAAACAGTTCACTCGCAAACCGTTCTTTCGGAATCAGTTCGTGGAGTGAACTACAGTTCTTTGAAAAAGAACGACCGTTCGTTCACTCTTCTCAGCGAACTAGTTCTTTCGTACCGTTCGTGAACGGTTTGCCTATCTCTATAATAAACACGATGGTACTGAAGACTAGTGAAGAAGTCGCCAAAAAGTCCGGCAAGGTGCAGAAGAATATCTTGAAAACCGATAAAAAGATAAAGAAGGAGAAGGTCCGCAGGAAGGAATCGTACGCTATCTACATCTATAAGGTATTGAAGCAAGTTCGTCCCGACATCGGAATCTCGTAGAAGTCGATCAGCATCATGAACAGCTTCGCCAATGACATCTTTGAGCGTATCGCAGCGGAAACCTCAAGTCTGGCCTATTACAAAAACGTTCAATATTCATGCTTGATATTTCACAATTATTCAATTGTTTACCTCAAGAAAAATAAAATTTTGTTCATTGTGATAGATGCGTAGAAATATTTCCTATCAATTGATGTAAACACTTTTGCTAGCTGTTAAGAAATGCTCGAGTTATAAACATTCAAAAACTTTCTTTTTTTCCTACTTGTTTAGTGCCTAGGTTTTCATTTTACCCCTTATATCTTCCGTGTAGACTTAGTGCTACGTCAAAAAAGTTAGATAAATTGTCGGAGTTGTATCAAAATGATCGGAATCAGATGGAAGACTACGTACGCATGCACATCTAAGCATCGAAGTTTTGAACCCAAAGAAATCCGGAAAAATACGCATCAGCACAGTACCGAGAACTGGAAGCGGCAGCGGTCATTGTCATTGGACAATATGTCGACAATTATTTCGACAGTGTTTCATCTTGGGTAACGGGGCTTTTCGATCCCCATGGTTCACCTTGTCCATTCACAATTTATGGGAAGATTCTCATTCGACGGCTTGAAGTCGAACGGATTGCCGAATGCAAACATATCGAGATTTTTTCAGTTTTATAACCGATCGGGTTTCAGGATAAGAGTAAATATATCATAATTTTAAAAATTAAATATAATTCAAAAATAATAAAGTTCTTATAAAAGAAAAAAAAGAAAAAAATCTTTTTACTCACCATGTGAAGTATTTGATAAAACCACCCTGACTATTGTCTTGATCATCAAATGAATGAAAATTTTGCGCGAGGCAATCGATATAAGACGGGAACGCAACTCAAATCACTGTCTGAAATTATCGAAAGTTGAATACAGCAGTACCTTCACCTTACCTGATGATATCTTGTTTTATTTTGTGTTTTTAATTGCTATCCCTTCCATCTATCACCGTAACTGTCAAACGATTGGAATCGGTGAAAACATTAAAAGACATTTTAAAACTGTGGATCATTTAGTTGCATTTCGTTGGCAAATTATTGCAATAAAAAGCATTTGATGACATTAATAGTAAGTAGACTCAATTTACCCAATTATAATTAGGTACAATGAATATCTCTATGTGGATTTTCACAATCAAAGTTTTTTTTCTCCTTGGATTTTACGCTGACGTAGCAGTGTGTTTAGCGATAATTTCACCTATCAAATTACGAGAGTTAATGTTTTCACAATTAAGTGAAGGCAATTTTGCAAAATGTGCAAATTAGAAGTCTATAACTTATCGTCTTGAAATAATACTCTCATACAAGAAACTGAATTTAATAATGAAATTCGTATTAAAGTTACTTTTCAATATTACATCGGTAGTATTCTCGAAATAGTAAAGTTGTGTAAATGACAAATGTGTTAGCTTTGAGCAAAATCATAAAACTTCAATATTACATGTATAATTCACTATTAGCTAATTAATTGCAATATACCGTTTCAAACCAATTTCAGAGAAAAGATCATCAGTTTCTGGTAACTTGATTGAGTAAGTGTGTGGCGGTGTTCGTTTTCATGGGGCGATGGATTTGTCGTTTTCTGGCGAATCAGCACTAGAAAAACATGCCGCACAATAAAAGCCAGCTCGTCAGTCTGATCAAAGGGCGTGGACAGGCCGGTTTTAGCGAGTATGAGGTACTGAAAATTTTCTGTGACGTGTGCGAATCGCTCGCTCAGTTGCACTGCGGCCAATCGCCGGTTATTTATCGAGATCTGAAGGTGGAGAATGTCATTCAAAATGACATGGGACGGTTTATCCTGGCAGAAACCGAGACAGCAACAACGCGTTTCTGGAACCCGGTAGCGCATGGTAAGAAAACAGTCGAAGAAGAAATCCAAAAAAATACCACTGCGTCATACCGTGCTCCCGAGATGATCGATCTTAATTCTGGTCACAGCATTACAACCAAGGTGGACATTTGGGCATTAGGATGTCTGCTGTATAGGCTTTGTTTCGGGACAGCACCATTTGGCGATAGCTCAAAAGCTATTTTATACTGTCAGTATAACATTCCAGAAGTATCGAAATACTCGCTAGAACTTTATCAATTAATACGATTGTTGCTAGAACCAGATCCCGAGAAACGACCCAGCATCTATCAAGTGTGCGAGTTTGCATTTAAGATTGCCGACAAAGATAACCCACTGCGGATAATCCGTGAACGACAGAGGGCACAACCCGCCGCAAATCCGTGCATGTCGGAACAAACAGAAAAAAAGACTATGCCCGTCGTGGTTGGAACTGCAGCAATTAGCAGCACCAGTGTTACACCACGGTCCAGACCAAAACCTCAGCAACCCAATCCGCCTGGTTTTAACTTAGTTCCTTTGGCGTTGAACTCTGCGTCCCCAAAAAATACAGTTTCACCAGTTCCAGGAGCGGAAGCTACTACTGCTGGACAAATTCCCGAGAAAAGCATGTTTATTGCAAAATTTAGCGACAAATTTCCACAGGAGAAATCATCCACAAAAAGTCCCACTTCAAGCGGGAAGGAGCCGCTGATATCTGGTAATGAACATCATCATCGGAGTGTTGCTGATAGTGGATTCAGGTAAGATAATTGAATGAGTTCTATTTGTTTATACTTGATGTTTAAGTTTTTATGCTACAAAAATCATTCTATGATTCATTTGCGTTGAAACACAGTGTTACAAACTCGAGTGCTACAAACATTCTATTTGGATAAAGTCATAGTGTCACATGACAGTAAAAAGGTATGCTAACTGTTATCAGAAAAATGGTTACTATCTCCCGAGAAATGGTTATAGATTAGCGAATGTATGAAAATTCACTTAAACTCATATTCACTCTTATTTTCATTTTCCTTATGACCTCAGACCTGAACATGAACGCCCTAATGATAAATCAATGATAAATAAATCTCTTTGAACCACACTTATTGTTTAAGGACGGTAGAAAGAGATCTTTACAAACTCGAACTAGTAAAACTGGAGGCAGCACTTCGATGAACACCTAAATGGCATATAGGCGGAGAACCAAGATAACGATGGAAGCAATTACGTTGGTGCAGTGAATAATGAAGATGTGTCACCTTCCAACGATAGGCGAAGTTAAGAATACCATCTAACAGCTAAAGAACAACAAATCAATTGGGAAATATGGTATCGGAGCGAAACTTATCAAGATGCGCCCGGAAAAGTTGGTTAATTGTCTGCATCGACTGGTTATCAGATATTAGGAAACAGAACCGCTACCGGAGGAGTGGAAAGATGGGGTTATTTGTTCAATCTTCAAGAAAGGCGACAAACTAGAATGTGAAAAGTTTCGTACAATCGCGGTTCTATCGTCTATCACTTCTTACAAACAATGGAGATTATCAGGCCGGTTTCATCGAAGGTTGGTCTACAAAATCTTTACCTTGCTTTAGATCCTCCAAAAATGCCGTAGCTACAGACAGCGGCGTAGTGAGGGTAGACACGATGGAAATGGCGCCCCAAAAAGTACCACTTTTTTAATTTTTCACTAGCTTTGAGATTGTGATATTTTGTGTAAATATGAGAAAAAACTACTCACTTATACCAATGTTCACTTTGAGCAATCGAATCGTGTTTAGAAGGTTAGAAAAATCACTACCAGCTTCGCTTATTCTCTAGCCAAATCTTTGCCTTGCGTGCTATAGCTGAAGCAAAATGGTTCAAAATTGCATCAAAATCAAAGTCTTAGCGATTCTTCCTCGTTCGAGTGAATTGCCAAGCCATTAAGTCGGCGTGGCTTATTTTAGAACGCAGATAATTTCAATCAATTTGAGATTGCTGAAACTGCGTTCGCACGATGCACGATGGAACTGGAATCGTCAGTAAAATTCGTAGCGCTGTCTCGATGTTAGGATAAAATGCATCGAGAGAATATCTAAGAATAATGCTGAAGATCCCTAAGGGCATCAAAGAGTTCAGGTCAGGGGATTGGTCTTTCTCTGATACAAGTTCCTCTGTTTCAATATCTGATCCAATTGATCCATGTTCATAGTCAGTCTCTCGTTATAGATGAAAAATCTGATGCTATATCCGCTATGGTAGGGATGGCCAAGCTTCTCGCCACTCCTTCCTACCAATACAATGTGTTCTAAGATCATCGTTAACCCTCCTGTACTCGCGTGCAAATTTATAACACGTATACTCGCGCACGGTGTCACAGACCGAAAATTGAACTTCTCTATAATGTTGCCATTGTGTATTTTTCAGGCTTTAGTGGCATTTATTTGAAGAAGAGGGTATGATTGAATGAAAAAACTCAAATAAAATATGTTTTCTTCGTCTTTATTATGTTTTAATAGTCATCTAATTCAGCCTCCTCAAAACAGTGTTATTTTTGATACTCCAACGCAAATATAGAAATTCGAATTTTTCACTGTTATTAATTAAAAGTAAGCAACTGAATATAATTCATGGAAGTATAAAGAGCTATAAAATAACATAAAAACGTATTAATCGATTGTGGTTTCATTGGAGTAAAAACCAGAACGTAGCATAACTGCATGCCCGAAACAAACATATTTTTTACATTTCATGCAGTTGTTGCGTATTTTTCGGGTCTTTTATCAAAGAGAAGAATGTATAACGACCTTCTAGATAATGATAATGATAAAGATAATAAAGGTGTTAGAGGCGAATGAACTGAAAAGTTTAAACCCTCTTAAAGCCAAAAAGAAGAAGAAGAAGATAATAAAGGTTCTGGAAAATAAAGTTTGCATATTTCTAATATTCTTTGTCTCTGTATTATTGGTAAACTAAGAATTAATACCTTTTTTTAGATGGGGCATAACAAAATAATATAAAAGGATTTCTAGTAACTTCCTTTTCTTTTTCTTGTTTTATTGTCGATATTGTTCATTATAAAAAAAAATATCCCCGAAACTATGATTGTTAAAATAAGCCACCAATTAGTTTATAGTTTACTGTTTACAATTCTTCCACAAGTGAAATTCTTTCACAAGTGTGTATATGTATGACCATTATATTTAGCGAATTCCTATACGAAAGTCAAACATTTATATTTTGCTTTTGAACGTATGAATCTAACGACGAATATATCGACGAAAAGTTAATATATGGATCCTTTCAATCCAGTTACAAAAGGGACTGAAATCAAATAAGAATAGTCCGGCAATGATCTTATGCATTATATTCTATAAATATACCACGCCCCTAACATTAATTTATAAATTTCATTCAACAATATTCTAGAATATGAAAAAGGCACTTGTCCAAAAAAGTTACTCCTATACTCGCGTCGGTGTGTCAGACCGAAAGTGTTAAACAAGTGGCA
Source organism: Toxorhynchites rutilus septentrionalis (assembly GCF_029784135.1). Classification (NCBI taxonomy): domain Eukaryota; kingdom Metazoa; phylum Arthropoda; class Insecta; order Diptera; family Culicidae; genus Toxorhynchites; species Toxorhynchites rutilus. The sequence goes on from NC_073746.1 coordinate 248,433,645, forward strand.
CACGTCCCTTTTGTACCAACACATGCAATACGCTAAACAATGACGAACGATGAATAACGATGAGAGAATCGCAAAGTCGTAGTGTTGATATTTTCTGAGAAATGAACGATTTATTGATTTCTCGGTCTGACAGACCAATGCGCGAGTATAGGAGTGTTAATAAGTAGTAGTTTGATTGTAAAATGTTGTTTTAGGTAGCGAGAATAATGATTTCTTCTCAAAAACTAGTAAGTTATAATAACAATAGGCTCTTTTATTTTTTATGTTTTTATTTTTATTGCGAACAATTTTATTTTAAACGCATTTTATCCTGAATGTTTGTTTTGTATCTGATAAAGCGCTGGAAACATTAGGTTGTATATTTTCGACATGTTTTTCATATTTTTGTTCAAATGCACTGAAATTTATTTGCAAGCAGGCTGCCAAATAGTAATCTGTCAAAGGAAAGGGGTGTTTCGATTGTATTCATAGTAGAAAATATTGTTTTCGGGGTTATGCGCACAGTATTTGCGAATGGATACAATGGTAGCTCATAAAATTTGGAATATTATCATCAATTTTGCAATGATTCATAAATCCACTATGTCTTCCAACCGTGCTCCATAAGTCGTAATCGATACCAATTTTTGTATTGGAAATCATGCTTTAGTGATGAAGGACTTGAACGAGTTGGGTATGGCGTTTGTTCCTTCATTGATAAAAAATTGTTAAAAATACATCTTTATTAGACATATCCTGCAAACGCATCCTTTTGGATACACATAACTATGTGGTATCAGTTGATTCGTCGAGTTGTAAGAATGCAACCGGAAATCATCAATACTTTCTATCAGCACCTCATCCAAATTTTAACTTTTAGCTCCTGTTCTATGTATAACTGTGTTCCTTGACAGCGACTTATTAATCAAAGTAATTATTTAAAATTATTTATTAAAATTATCAAACAATAGTTCTCCTGATGCAATAAAACTCCTTTCACCGTCTTCAAATAGCTTCTTATGCTTCAATAAAATCTTATTTACTTCAGATGATGCAAATGTGGCTGCTTTCGACTTGGAATTCAATCTCGATAAAACTATAAAACTTAAGAAAACAAACTTTGCAAAACATTCATGTTTTTTACTCAATTGAAAGATGAAATATAATACGGGGAAAAAATGCAATTGAAAATTCTTGGATTTTGGCGCCCCAAAAGGCCAGCGCACCCGGAAAATGCCGGGTTTGCCGCTCGCACACTAGGCTACAGGCTACAGAGTCCCAACGCACCATCTATTTATCAACTTCAGTGCCGCATATGATTCAGTAACATCAAAATAGCTATGGACGAACACGGCTTCTACGGGAAGCTGACAAGACTTATAAAGCCTACGATGGATAGAATACAGTGCTGTGTGCGAAAATCGAGTGGATTATCTGATTCATTCGAGCATAGGGCTTCGCTAGGTAGATTGTCTCTCTTGCATGCTATTCAACATTGCTCTAGAGGATGTTGTGAGACGAGCAGCGTTCAAGTTGCGTGGCACGATTTTCAACAAATCCAGTTAATTCATCTGCGTCGCAGATGATGTAGATATTGTCGACAGAACATTTGAGGCGATAGCTGAACATTACATCAGACTTGAGCACAAAGCAGAGAGAGTTGGACTGAGAATCAATGCGTCTGAAAACCAAATACGGATCCGAGCACGACGAGTCATGCCTAGTATGGTTTTCACAAACACTTGAGGTCAAACAGACTTAGTAACTTAGTGCGGAATGTTCCCTGTACAAAACGCTTATAAGACCGGTTGTCCTTTACTAGCATGACGCGCGAACAATACTCGAAGATGAATTGCGAGCACTCGGAGTCTTGTGTTAACGTGTGTTAAGAACCCTCTTTGGTGGTATGCAAAAGGATGGCGTATGGAAGAGAATGATCAACCACGAGCTCACGCAACTCACCGGTGAGCATAGTGTCCAGAAAGTGATCAAAGTTAGAAGATACGCTGAACAGCACATATTGCAAGAATGTCGAAAAGGCATCCTGCAAAAATAGAAGACGAGGAGCGCAGCGAGCAAGGCGGTTCGACTAAATGGAATAGGACTTGGTGAGCATGGTGTGTCATGTTGTAAAAGCGTTAAGTCAAAATAAATGAAATAGGTTAAAATCAAAAGTTGCCACCCGGATAAATACTTGATACAGACTAACTATATCTGTAAATAGTACGTGAAGATTGAAATTGATTGAATCAAGAAGATCCGAACAGTCGATATTAGAGAGATTTAATTCAGGTATGAATGTCGCCTTAACGACGTCTCTTTGTAAAATCAGTAAATCGGATTCAATCAAACAACAACGATCTTCATAATTTGGATGATTTGAAGGTCTGTTCCAAGCCAAATTACGTGGTGCAAAGCGAACAAAATTTCGTTGAATTGCCCCGATGCATATTTTGATAGAAGGGCGACCATACCACACAAGCAAATTCAAGGATTAAGTGTACCAGTGCACAATAGGCTTCAGACAGTGTATGTCCTTAAAGTGTTTTTACGAGAGCGTTACATTGGAGAAATTAGACGTTTTGCGTTAACTCTTAGCGAACGAATACCGTCATACTCGCGACATTGAATCATTCTTAAAAAATTGAATGCCGCCATACATGCGGCTTTCCGTTATATTTCAGGAATTCTGTTAGGTTATGCCTTTTTCATGCATGCAACGTGATCTGGAGCATTCCTTTCCGAGCACCTTTTCTCGCTCTGCAAATAAAGCACTTAATTTCTTAAAAATTCGTCGATCAACTGGTCATCGTTCTAGATATATGCGCTCGTTCGTTAAAGGTTAATACTTCTTTGCCGGCATAACGAAATGGTATGATAATCACTTCATTCGAAAGAATGGAGTTATATGCTTGTTACTTATTGATCCAAAACATTGTTCCAATAGCTTGAAAAAAGCTTTGAAAACATGCTATTGACATCACACAAATCTGTATATAGGCTAGTGCCCGCTTGGAAACCCATTTACTTGTGATTGCTTTGTGACTGGAGTGACTGGTCTCGCTCATTCTTTTATATTTCATGCTCTTCTTTCCCAATTCCATTTCTTTTCTACCGGTGGACTAAACTGAAATCGAAGCGCCCGAGGAAATCCCCAGCAGAATATATATGCAAGCTGTGAGTACTTTGTTTTCTCGCTTGCATGTTTAGTACAAGGAATATATGTTTCCAAACACGGAGTAAAACCAAGGTGTCTCGGTCTTATACAGAACTACCAACAAGTTCAACAAGAGTAACAAATAAAACTTTCAGCGTTCTTCCAAAATATTCATTCATTCATTCATTCATTGAGAATCGAGGGACGAATGATCTTCGGGTTAAAGTCCCTTTAAAACAAGAACAGACATCATTGAGAATTGATCCAGATGCAACTTCAAACAAATGATTACCATTCCAGCAGTAGTCCTACGTCCTCCTTGCGGTTATATCACAGATATTATCCACTTTTTGTTTTTTACTTACGTTTTTGGCTCGATCCAGATAACATGTCCATAGTGATAAGTACTGTAAACGATTGATTAAATTACAGAAAAGTAATTTCCTTAAATTACGAGGGCGGTCCGATAAGTACTTAGCCCGGTTGTGTCAGTATCGCAACAGAAATTACTATCATGTAGTACATTCTCGTAAACTGCTACTTTCAAAATTTCAGCCGAACCGGACCGGTTTTGTTTTGATCGTGTGTGGAAGCGGGCGTGTCCGCGGATTTTAGAAAAATGGAAAAAGAGCAATATCGGCCGGTGATTCGATTCTTGTTTTTGGAAGGGAAATCGCCCAGCGAAATCAAAGAGCGCTTGGATGCTATATACGGTGACTCTTCTCCTTCAATGGCGTCCGCCAAAAATTGTTTTAACGAGTTTCAACGTGTTCGCACGTCGGTTTTTGATGAGCCACGCCCAGGTGCTCCAAAAACGGCTACCACGGAGGATAACGTGACAAAAATCCACGATCTCGTATTGGCGTGGGTCATATTCTGCATGAAATTTTGGGCATTAGAAAGCTGTCGGTGCGATGGGTGCCGCGTTCGCTCACTCCGGACAACAAGCGCAACCGTGAGACCACTTCAGAGCAGTGTTTGGCGCTGTTCAAGCGCAATCCGAAGGAGTTTCTGCGTCGTTTCGTGACCGTCGACGAAACATGGATCCACTGGTACACACCAGAGACCAAGGAACAGTCGAAACAGTGGACTTCACCCGGCGAACGTGCTCCGAAGAAGGCGAAGACTGTCTTATCGGCCCGAAAGGTGATGGCCACCGTTTTCTGGGATTCACAAGGTGTGATCTACATCGACGGTTACAGGGCTCTACTATACCGAATTATTGGGCCGATTCGACGCCGAATTGCAGAAAAAAACGGCCACATTTGGCGAAGAATAAAGTGATCTTCCATTATGACAACGCACCAGCTTGTACTGTTTCTTTGGCATTTATTTCGTAATGATGATGTTCGAGCTTCTTGGTGGTTATAATAATTCTGCCGGCCAACGTGCCGCGCTTACTTTTATTGTATCCACTATTTTCTATGTACAAGAATCCTGGTTATACTTAATCTAGGCGTGGTCAGACGCAATCTCGTAGCCAGAGAAAGGTAGCTTCTGGGAGCTGCAAAAAGTAAATAGGAAAAAGGAAGTGAAAACACATGTTGTCGAAACGCAATATGTGTTTAACATTTGTTACCGCTAGCCAAACAAACGGCAAAGCGGAAAGAAAAACAAACGACTCCACACAGTGCGCTTCGGGTAATGCAAACATAAATAATAAAAAGAACCTTACCCCAGTAAGGGGCTTTGGTATCGTATGACAATTTATGGTCGCATTGCACCGGCACCCTCGTGGGAATTTTATTGCCTTAGGGGCCTTGACTATTAGCGAGATGTGTGGCATCTCAAGTAATCATATTACAGGCTCATACACGGCCAAATTGGTCGAATAGCACTAGGAACTGCTACTCCGTCCACCGTATTCTCCAGATTTGGCCACGTGCGACTTTTTTGACGTAGGACTACGTCTAACCGGAAGATATAGGAGGTGAAATGGAAATCTAGGCACTGAACAAGTAGGAAAAAATGCAAGATTTGGAACGCTTATAACTCGAGCATTTCTCAATAGATCGCAAAGGTTTTTGCATCAATTGGTTGGGAATAAATCTACGCATCTATCATAACGAATAACATTTCATTTTTCTTGAGATAAATAATTGAATAATTGTGAAATATCAAGCATTGTCAAAATGCACTATGTGCCCATTTTTGATTGGTCCATTTTGTGCTCCTCAAATCGAACCGACCAAAACGGGCAACCAGAGCAGCAGCGAAATAGAATGAACCACGATTGGAAAGGAAAAAGAAAAAAATGAACGAAACATTGGTCGCAATCTCACACATGCGTAATTCTCGAGCCAGCCAGTCAGCTTAAAAATCCCCGCTCCGCTGCCGTAACGATCATTCTCATTCAAACCGTACACCACATCGGTTCGCATCACAACACATCAACAAACCAACCCAAGCAGCCATGTCTGGACATGGTAAAGGAGGAAAAGTGAAGGGAAAGGCAAAATCCGGCTCGAACCGTGTTGATCTGGAGTTCCCCGCAAGGGTAGCTAGGCCGAGCGCGTTAGTACCAGTGCACCAGTCCACCTAGCCGGCATTATATAGTTTCGGCCGCCGAAGTGATCGGGTTAGCTGGTAAAGCTGCTCGCGACGATAAGAAAACCCGCATTCGGAACAGAACACATTCGGTTCGGTGGACATCAAGACAACAGGCAGTTGCAGCGAGTGGCGAGTGGCAAACGCAATCGCAAAACGGCATCAGGTAGCAGAAGAAAAAAGTTTGTTCTTTATACACACTGCTTTGGTGGCAAATCCATAACAAGACGGCATCGAGGGCGTTCGAAATGGTTTTTTTCAAAACCACGAGTACTAAGTTTTCTAAATTGGAACCATTCCATAAAACAAGGCGCTTTTCAGGGCCATTAAACCTTCCAAAAAATAGTCTAGGAAATACAGTTCAATGCTTCCTAAAACAATATCCAAAATAATAATAGAACACAAATTGATTTTTTCATAATTTGTTTGCCAGGATATGATGAGTATGTGAATTTGGCAGTTGTTCTGAGCTTATTGATTTTCACCAATTCTTAAATTGCTTCTAGATTGAAAGTACAGTAATTTACACTTATCTCGACATTTAGCTAATTGGTCGGACCAGTAATGCGACATATTTAGTTGGACATTTTTGTAAACATAGAGTTCGGGGTCCAAATTATGACCCCACATTGAAGGTCGACACTGTACCACTGTCATCGCAAATGTTCAATTACAGGTTAAAATTACCTCCAATCCGATACTGAGTGGTGGTAATGCGACGTGCCATTGAATGTAATTTACTGTAAAATATGTCACAAGCTGGATGGGAAGAAATTTTCCAACTGTGAAAGCTGTGGCGAGTGGCAAATGCAATCGCTAAACAGCAAGGTTTAGCCGAACAAGATGGGGATATCGAGTGATAACAAAACAATAAACTCTTTAGATTGAAGATAATTTTGTGATCCTGAAAAGGACCCTTTTTAGCCTGCATGTGAATCCAACGAGCGAACAAATCGTAATGAATGTATTTTTTGCCATCGCTCCCTTTTAACGCTCATTCGTTCGTCTCGTTGGACTCGCCCCTCTGGCTGAGTCTGCCGATTTGTCTCTATCCTGTGAGTGTGTACCGCTAGAGTATAAAACACGCGGACCCCAAAAAAATATCTTATTTTCTTTCAAACCGTAAACCCGTGTGGTTGTACGGCATCGTGGACGTAACAAAGGGGGACAAGTTAAGGGAAAGGCAAAGTCTTACTCGAACCGTGCAAGTCTCCAGTTCCCTGTTGGTCGCATTCACTGATTGCTCGGCACGGGTAACTAGGCCGAACGGATTGGTGCCGGAGCACCAGTATACCTAACAGCGATTATAGAGTTTCGGCCGTCGGAGTGCTCGGGTTGGCTTGCAAAGCTGCTCACGACAATCAGAAAACCCGCATCAAGAACAGAGCAACTTCGGTTCGGCGCTCATCAAGGCAACAATTAGTTTCAGTGAGTGGCAAAGTGTTTCTCCGGCACGTCGCATCAAATGTAATTTACTGAACAACATGTCACAAGCTGGATGGGAAGAAATTTTCCAACTGTGAAGCTGTGGCGAGTGGCAAACGCAATAGCTAAACAGGAAGGTTTAACCGAACAAGATGGGAATATCGAGTGATAACAAAAACACAACACCAAAGGTTCTTTTCAGAACCATCAACATATTCATGAAGAGTAAACAGTAAACTAATCCATTTTTAAGGTAGATAGGTAGGTATTCACGTAGAAGAAGAAAATAAAACAATATATTTAAAATATATATTTAACAAAAGCTGTCCCCTTTGTATAGTCCTTCGTCACTCCGGTTATGTCCCCGACATTACCCACCCGTCTTTTTTAATTTTTTGTTTCCAAACTTGAAAAAGTCACTCGCCGGGCAGAAATTTGAGTCGAATGAGGAGGTCATCGGCGCCACGGACGCCTACTTTGCAGATCTCGAGAAAAAGTATTTTTCAGATGGATTGAAAAAATTGGAGCATCGCTGGGTCAAGTGTATCGAGCTAATAGGAGACTATGTTGAGAAATAAATCGCCACTTTTAATACTTTTAACACATGGGTTTTTTTAGCCCAAGATCTTCTGGCCAAATACGTCACAATGAGGTTTGGGAGACGTCCAATTTTTGAAAACGCCGTGCGATTGACTGATTTGGGTCGTTTCGGATAAATTTATCTGCGGCTGCGATATTTTCGTTGCTTTGTGGCTTCTCGTTAGCATGGAAACATCTAACGCCGAAATTGAAGACTCGAATTTGATCACCAAACTATGCACAGCCTACCGGCTGGAACGATTATTACGGCCGAAAATTGGAGAAAGCGCTCTTAAAGTTGCAACCACCGACTCCGAATTTCGGTAGTAATTTTTAATAATTATTAAGCGTTCGTGTACTTCACCATGATAAAAATGTTGATTTTGATCAATGTTTTGACATTGACAGATCATTAAAATGTTAGTAGTAGTGAAAAGAAATCGAAATATTGGTGTACGAATTCGAGTTTGTATCACTGTATTTTTCGACAAATTTCTACAATGGTGATGTGGTTCTATCTTTTATATATTTTTTCGGGATAATGTACTTGATAATTCCGTTTTATTTTCTTCTTCTAATTTTACTATTCGCTACTTTAATTTATTCTTCAGATTCTTCACATCGGAAGCCAACCACTTGATGATTCCCCCGTCATCACCGGCGACGTCGAAAGAAAAATCGGCAACAGTTTCGCCGGCGTCATTATTATCTCCGTTCGAACAGGAACCACCCTCATCTTCATCATCATCGACACGTTCTCGACCCACAACGTTACTTGCTGCCCCGACAGCACAACCATCCAAACCATCATCAAGTTCGATCTCACAAGTCCATCGTAACGTACTGAGCAACTCCAACAGTGAAAAATCCTTGCTGTCACCCATCTCCAGCTCCACGTGGAATCCCTTCGGTGACCCCTCTTCGTTCAGTCCAAATTCTACGCTAACCGAGGATCAGTTATTTGGAGCCGAGTTCGATAAACTCCGCTTGGAAGGAAGTCAAACGTCTATCGTCACGTCCCCCGAAGAGATGAAATCGGAGCGTACATCAATCGCAGCTGCTGTTCCGGCATCTTGGCTGAGACAACCGCAACATCAACGGTTTTCGCTGCCCACGCTAGCACAAGCTGCTTCCACTGGAGTTTTGGCCTCGTCGTCTACTGGTCAGGCAAACGAGATGGGCTACGAGGAAGATCCCTTCAGCTCGGCACCATTTACGTTGCCAAAAAGATTGAAGGATAAAACTGGCCGATCATCTAAACTTTCATCGAAATTGAGTGAGGTAATTTCAAGCGCTAGTGGTAGCAATCTTTGGCGACATTCCACCGGAGGAGGTAAGGAAAGTCTCATTGCAGCAGCGCCGCCCGGGACGGTATCCACTGAAAATGGGAACATGGACAACGGGGGCATAGAAATGGCAGACAAATCTTCGCTGTTAGGCATCAAACTAGACGATTTGATTAGTGGTGGAGAGAAGGGGTCGCCCAACTTTATCAAACTTCCTCTTGATGACAGGAATAAATACGAGAAATTGAATTCTAATGACGTAACGTCGGATGACAGTGATGCGGAGTTTCATGCGGACTCGACTGGAGGAGTGAAGAAGCAAAGCTTCAAGCAGTTTGTGGAGAGTAACATTCCAGAGAAACTGCAGGCAGTTTACCATAAAGTGGACAAAAGTCAGATAAAAAACGTTCAGATTGTCAAAAAATTGCGCGGAAAAGTTGTGCAGAAAGATGACACGAAAAAAGGACACCGGAATAGCGGGGGCAGGAAGGGGAAAACAAAGAATGATAACAAAGATGGGGATGATCAAAACAATAGGGAGTCAGATGATTCTATTGGTTCAGCGAGTGATTTGAGAGCGAACGATGAATTCATCGATGGAGATGAGACTGAAAATGGGAAGGTGGTTACTGGTAAACCGGTTAAGAAATTCAATCGGCATGCTTTTGGCGACGGCAGTGTCGATGATTGTATAAGCGAGAGTATCAAAACATGTGGTTCAAGTGCCTATCATGCAGAGTGCGAAAGTGTGACAACTAACGAAGACAACACCAGTAGAATCGTTACGCGAATACGCGTTAAGAAGCGTGAGCATGATTCGAAGCATAGCGTCATTGATGAGGATGACTCCGGCGAGGAGGATATGCTTCACGGTGATAAACCGCTTCTTCTGGATGATGAACTAGATTACGAATCTGCCCCTGAAACCAACACCAGTGGCGAGGAGGTACCAATGGATCCTTTTACGCCTGAATCGCTACCGGACGAGAAGTCGGTCGAGAAGTCAACGGAAGAGGATGAAGTCCAACTAGATCCCTTTGCTATGGCCCCGTTTCGCAAGCCAGCGGTACCAAAACGGAACAGTATTAAATTTATGCCGAACATTCACCCCATTCCGGAGAGTTGTCCCACTTTTCCCATACCCTCATCGTCACCAGTAGGAGACTTTTGTACGTCTACACCGGTCAAACCTACACCGATACGATCTCAACCTACACCAACGGAATTATTGCTTCCGGTGTCGGTTCCACAAACCATAATCTCCCCTTTAAGTGGCGAACCTTCTAGTCCAATGTCACCAATTCTTCAAACTGATTTGTTTGGATCAGAACCGTTTCCTTTGCTTATCTCATCACATCCAATTTCAATGCTGCCGTTGGAAACCGTTTCTATTCCAACGGTTACTGTCGAACCGGGATCTGTTACGTTAACGCACATCATTCCAAGCGCAAAAAATCCAATTCCAGCCTTGATGCCAGAATCAACGTCTACTGTTGGCCAGAAGCAACAGCAGCAGAGTTCACAAATGAGCGCTCGGCAAAATTATATAAACTACAGCCAAATTTCGATGCAAAACATTGCAAGCATATCCCCCGACAATAACTATGTCAATTTTGATCCCGATGACAATGATGATGATATTCGAAAGCTTAAGTCGGACGATTGTGACGACAGCAGCGACACGGTTGTGAAGAGTTCCTCTAAAGCCAGCGGATTTCTCAGTAAAAAGGAAAAGGTTAAATACAATTCGTTGAAGGACAAGACGGGAGCCGAAAGCGAGGATTCAGCTAGCGTTAGCTCGACCAGTTTTACCGGAAACCACGTGCTTGTGATACCAGCCAAACTTAGCCAAAAAGTGAAAGTGAACGTAGGAGGTTACAAGAAAGTAACTAGCAAGGGAAGCAAGAAGGAAAAATCAAATGGCATCGGCGCGGAAAAATACGAAGAACTGCACTGTCCCAGCAAACCAAATGGTAAATCGTACTTGTCCAAGCCCGGCAAGAACATGGCCTTCAGCAACATGAGTTTCGAAGATTTTCCCTCCGACGAGTCTTTGGAGGAGCAGCAGCCGGCATCATCCACAGCAGCAGCAGCAGCAGCATCAAGTAAGAAAGGAGGTGGCGGTAAGCTGGTCAAAATCGCTCCATTCGAAGTGATCCGGAACGAGAAAATGCTGCTGGAAGCGGAGAAGAAATTCGGCTCCTTGAAGCGGCGCAGTAATCCATTCTCCTGATTGTACTCGGAGCCCACACAGAAATGGAAGGGATAACTTGGCAATGAATGGATACAGGTACGTTGTATGATCTAGAAATGTAAATGAGAGTTTCGAGTGAAACAGTATAGGGGGTTGTTTTGTGCTTGTCGATGTTTGTTATACACATTCCTAAAAAAAGAATCGTTGGCTTGAGAAGCATTTCTTCTTTTTGGAACAGCATCGTCGGTCATTTGTTAATCAGTTTTACTCAAACAATGAAAGGGCTGTTCAGTTCAAATTCAATATTTCTTATCCGTCAGATGGATTTTACTAGAAATTTCCTGCGTTGATAACCAATGTCTTCTAATCTCGTTTTACACTATACTAGGTGCGTATGACTTCCTAGCGTGGCACTGAATACCATGCCGCTATTTCTGATCGCTTCGGTTTCAGGGACGGGCAGATAATCATGTGTTCGAGGTACGAGTTTTACTATCCAGAATCGGCAATGTAATAAGCGTCCGGTCTGTAGCGATCGAGGGTTTACTCATTCTTTCTGATCAACGTGTCTGGGGTTCGTATACGTTCACATATATATTCATTAAATGAGGTATCTCACATTTTTCCGTAATCTCGCGAAGTGGCGTAAGCACCAAAGTCGACAGTTTACTTCTTCGTTATAGATCTATAAAGAATACCAAATATTTCCAAAAAATTCCTAAGTTTCACAGAAATGAGAAAACATGACCCCGTAATAACTTGAAATCGGAGTGACGTAGGTACCAATATTAAAAATTCAAAACTTCCGAACACGCGATGTCCGTTTATTTCTCCCCAGCTAAATTGGGTGCCGAGGGGATCGTTTGAGATTTCATATCCACTCGGAAGTCGGTTATTTCTTTCCTTCTTTGTCTCGGTTTGGTTGAATGGGTGTAGAGCAGTGTCTTAGAATATCAACAAATATTCACGAGTGACGAATATGATTTTATTTCAGTGTAAATGTCTCTCTTTCAGCTTGAAACACACTGCCCTCATTATATTGATGACAATAACAAACGAGTTCATTTTGTTCATATCGCTAATGCATGAAAAAAATGCTATAATGAATGAATGCGGCATTGAGTGGGGTTCATAATTTCGCTGTTATTTATACAGTAGAACCCCGATTATCAGCGAAATAGTTGGGCTAGGCCATCGCGTATAACGAAAATCGCGGATAATGCAATACAAGACTTAAAATGAGGTACAAACACGAAAAATATATATTTTAGCATGAAAACTATGTTTCATCAATACAGAAATTATTGAACTATCAATCTGTGTGGTCGTGTACATCAGTGATCAGATAATGTGAAAGCCATGACGAAAACAAAAAAGCAAGACTACCACTCACTGACAAATTTCGGGAAGGTTTATAGATTTACTAGGGAACTCACTTTCGCGGATAATCCGCACCGCGGATCAACCGCTCGCGGATAATCGAGGTTCTACTATACTTTGAATATCAAAAGCAAAAAAAATGATATTCATCATACTCGAAACGATATTCGTTGTGTCATTGATTTTGAGTCAAAATTCAAAAACTAAAAAAAACAATGGATGGGTTATACCTATGATATAACCGTAATGTTGACGTAGGACTGCCGTTGGCTTAATAATCTTTTTTTTTCAATTAGCAATAATCGCGCCTAGGATGTTTCTCATTGTGTACGATATCGCCACTGTGCAGAGCTATCTTTTGTGTGTATTGATTAAATTATTGATTAAACTATTGATTGAAAGAAACAACTTACGAATTCAATTGCAAACAAATCCCAAATTATAGTAGTAGTTATCGCAGCAAATAGTTATCAACACTTTGCCTAATCATTAAACGGTATGCGTGAGTGAGTGAGTGAGCTGGCGACATGAAGGGATATCTTCCACTGCTGTCTTGCAGATCCGAGCAAAAGCGATGCATTTGTACCCGCTTTTGTAGACCGTGTTAGCAAAACGAATTTCGGAGTGTAAAAATGCATGGGGATATCAAAGTACTGCCGACTTGCAAGTATCTGCAATGCCGATTTTCCCAACCTCTTGGTTTCGGATTCTGTGTTGGGAAAACACATTCCGGTTTGCAAAAACGCAAGTGAGTACAAAAGTACCCGCATTTTGCATCTATTTTTCAATGCCGATTTCCCCAGGCTCCATGGTTTTGAAGTCTGTGTTAAGGAAACATTCTAATTTGCAAAAACGCAAGCGAGTACAAAAGTATCCGCAGCTTGCATCTATTTTAGAGATGTGCCATCCGCTCATGAGCTGTTCATTCGAATCGCTTCATCATAGTGAGCGGATTCGGATCGGCTCGCAATAAAAAAAACGCAGCTGATCAGCTCATTACGGAGCTGGAGCTGATGAGCTGTTGAGCTGTTGAGCTGTTGAGATGCTGAGCTGTTGAACACTTCGTACTTTAGCTTTAGCAGAGATGCCAGATAGGAAAAAAGGTTTTTGTTTTGAAGATATTCAATCGTTCGTTACATCATTAAATTTTTCTTATATGGCCAAACAAAATAATAAACATTATTATATGCTTGTAAATAAATTTTATATATTACATTGTTATTTAAACATTACTGTGGAAACACATACATTTATTTCCGCGTGCTGAATCAAAACAATTCAGAAAACCACCCGGCATAAATGTTGATGATTGATACTGGTCCTTTTGTTACCTTTGTGATCGTGAATAATTATTTCTCGTTGCACCTATTAGTGGATTTATTTTTATATCCTCGGATGCAAAAAAAAATCTCGATGGTTTTTTCAAAAAACGTTGTCTCGGCCAATATTCCTGGAGGCATTTTATTTGGCTACTGCTGGTTTTTCTGTTGTTTAAGTTCAGCATATCCTAAGCATCTTCTATGTTGGATTTCAGCATTCAGTATTTGTTGTATATTATATTATTAGAATTCATATCAGTTCTAGTTTTTGTACAATTACAAATTAAATTCGTTTATTTTTTGCTTTCCGTCTATTAAGAAAATGCACACTATGCAATGTCCCATGGTGATTACGTTTCATATGCAATTGTGTGGACAACTGCAAAATTCAACTGAGCTCAAGAGCTGTTCCAAATGAACAGCTCACTTGTATGAGCTGAACGGCTCTGAGCCGCTCACCATGATGAGCTGATTTGCCCATCTATAATCTATTTTGCAATGCTGATTTCCTCAGGCACCATGGTTTTGATGTCTGTGTTAGGGAAACATCCATTCATTCCAGCTATCGTACCTCAACCGTTGCGCAATCATAACTGAGTGGATTTCCGTGCGACACTCGTTTAGATACCGATTGGCGTTATTTCTATAGCCTGTTTTGAAAGCAATTTAACGGTTATTGAAACAAATTTTGGATCAAAACGTAACAAGCATATAACGCGTAGACATTTTATCTTTCGAATGAAGTGTTTATCATACCATTTCGTTCAGTTGTTTAGGAGGTATTATCGCTCGAAATCTCGTTGCTCCGGCGTAACGCTTTCATTTTCGAAACTTTGAACTCACATCCCAGTATAGAAATGAAAGACGTAGTCCTACGTCAAAAAATTAGTCAGGCTGGACCATTTAGAGAACAAAAACGCCAGAGTTCGATGAAACGAACTTTGCAAAAAATCGCGCAGGATTTTGTTTGACGAGACGGTAATAACGGCATCGCGAACGATTCCTGAACGCCGTATTGCAATTGAATAACAATTGCTTCTAGACTCGATGGTCGAATGGATTAGATATCATAACCTTCTTGTTGCCTGCGTTGATTGGAAAGGACTTAAGCAGCAGTACAATCCGACCGAAATAAAAACCAGCCGCACACAACTGCTTCAGGTTAAAAGTAAACAACAGCTGATATTCGTTTGGCTAAAATGGTTTCGCGTTGTTTTAATTCTTTTTTCAATTTTGGGGATGACGATTTAGTTACCTAGGATGTGGGGCAAAAGGCGCACCAGCGTTTTGCTCACAAAAATATTCATAAAATGTTTCAAATGAGTTTCAAATAAATCAAGTGAAGGTAACTATGTGTTTATAAACTTGATTTGTTAATAAAAAAAATCGGTTTCAAATGTTGGACATTTTCAGATATCTTATATCGTCAGTCTCCCCTTTCCCAAAAATTCCCACGTGGTAAGTTCGACCATAGTGCACCCGTGGCCGAGTGGTTAGCATCTCACAGTATCATGTCGAATGTTCGGGTTCGATTCCCGTTCTGGCCGGGGAAATTTTCGTCAAAGAAATTTCCTTCGACTTGTACTGTACGTATTCTAAAGCTTGCCCCTCGGAATACATTCAAGGTGTGTTATTTGGCTTAAGAAATCTCAAATAAGTATTAATAAATGACGCTAGTTAATGCATACGTTGAAACGCCAAAGTTCCAAAGAGAACGTTAACGCTATTCAAGAAAATGGTCGACCATAACACCCACCATTTCCACCCATAACACATCATACAATACCCCCCTCCTCCCCGAATATTTTTGTTACAAAGTACCTCGGAAGTACAATACAATAAGTGCGCATTTTTGCGCCCGTCCGATGAGGGCAAAAGTTCGCATGAGTCATTTTGTATTAAAATAGGTTTTTGTCCAACTACAAACAAAACCCGAGAAATTCTTGTACTACGTTTTGAAGGTATTATATATAGTTACAATTTGGTAAGCAAACTGAATTTTATTTGCTTTTATTTCAAGAGTTATTGGACGACAACAGTTAGGTGCGTACCTTCGCCCCGCACTACTCTACTCTCTATAAGCTGGTTGGCTAGTAGTATAGAGTCGGTTAATCTGCGTACTATATCTTCGACTGTCTGGGTTGTATATTTTCTTTTTAACCCTTGGACGCATTACGCGTCTTCATGCCAGATTGGCGCGCGCTGCATGGCGTGATACACCACGTTGCGCGCCAACTGATCCTATTTACTAATTCATGTAGCAGTATTTTTCTAACTACTCCCCATCTACTGGGAAGCCTTCTTCGGCTTCCGGGATCCTCTGCATTGAAGTCGTCTGTGACCTTACTGTTGTTGAATTAATCTTGGTTGGCTGGTGAGTGCTGTCTGTCCGATTCCATGAGTGTCTTCACTTCCACGAAAACGCCGGTACGTGGAATCATCGCCCGTAAAAAACATACGATGATGATCATTATAATGAGAATGGTCGTTGTGGAGACTGATCCTAACGACAGCCTTGTGTGTATGTTGTCTGTGGACAAGTTCAATTTCATAAGGGTAGGGTAGAACACTATGGAAACTTGAAAAAAATATTTCTGGCTTAACATGTTCTCTGGAATGTCTACTTTACTGTAATTTTCGTCCCAGGTTTTTCCGATGCTCCGTTCCAAAGTTACAAGCCAATAAGTGGTTGAAATCGGTCCACTAGAAAAACTTGTAGAACTCCCACCAATTTACAAGGTTTTGGCTGCAAGGGTTCAACAAACCGGTTGTGGCTATTCAGGGGACAGTCCTATTGACACCACTATATTTTTTGTTTGTTAAGTATTATACCTAATAAAACTGTGATATCAGATTAATCATAGTAGTTTATTTTCTCGTTGAAAAAAATCGCGAAAATCACATACTTTTTATGATGTTCATAGTGTACTACCCCCTTAATAGTTTCTCGATGCTCCAAATGGAATGTCTGTAAATGATCCAAGGGGATGCCATTTATAATTTTGGTTGCATTTACTTTTAGTCCAGTGGTTGGTATGAATGATCTGACTGGAATGTTTACATCCAGGTTTATATACTCTTCTCCGTCAATATATACTGAACAGTTAGAGATCTGAATTAAAAATGATCCAATTAGTTTCTTGGGTTGTTCAAGGCAGTTTGATGATAGGGTTATGTTCCCATCGCTGACCATAATATTAACTTCATCAATCCGTTTGATGTGGTTTTGGCCGTATGATTTTTCTATGGGACAATCAGCAGAATTTCCGTTGATGATCTTCATAATGCACGTATCTGCCGGTGTTATCTGAGTGCTCGAGCATATGTACAGGTTCCTTAGCTTTGGGCATGTTGATTGAACTGGATATGCCTTTGAGAAAGAGGTTTGATTGGATGTGGATTTTCGAACCATTATTGATAATTGGCTCTATGTAATACGGTTGCCTGATGGTAAATATGCATCGTATAACCTGGAAAGATTTGGATGATTAAATAAGGGCTTTTTTGTTTACTGTGATACTGAAAAATAATTGGTTTTTGAATTTATTGATGGGATGAATTTCGTAGAATTTATCGTTTTCAAATGTTTCATTTACTAATTCCTGGTTGCAATTCTCCACTCTGGAGATTCTGGATAACCCATCCGCAACAAAATTTTGTTTACCTTTTTGGAATATTTTAAAATTATATTGTTCCAGGTACAGTTTTGACGAGTCACACGACCTTTCGCATCCATTAGTTTCAACTCTTTTGTGAGAGGCTCGTGATCCGTGTAAATGGTGAAATGTCGCCCATAGAATTATGGTCTAAACCTTTTTGCAGAAAAATAAATTGCTAAAAGTTCCTTTCTGTCGAATGCTTCTTGGAAAAAATTGGCGTGTATTATTTATCAATTATAAACCTTAAATTTTTGTTAGACACTATAGAGTCTATAACACAGAGGGTTGTTTCGCTTTGGAGGCTTTTGTGACAGGCTCAGGGTTGATATAGGATTTGTTAGCTCCTGTATCAACCAAAAAATCCAAATACCCTTTCGTTGTGGGCATGCGAAAGTACGGAATAGAATTTAAGTTTTCTATCGTTTTAACTGGACCTTCTAAAAACATAATTCGTCGGCGGCCGTTAGAGGATGGAGCTGAAGGATTGACTTCAGCATTGTATTTAGTTCTTTTATATCAGTATAAAATTTAGAATTACTCCTGTCCCCTTTCGAAATTTGTTGCGAAATCCCTTCGGTCACCGTAATGTTCCTTTAGAATTTGCTTCAACTCATTGATTGCTATTGGGTTGTTGTTCGCACAAATAACTGTGCGAGCCTCACCTTTGATCTTATTTTTGATTGCTCCAAAATAGTGAGCATTGAAAGTGTCGGGCAATCCATTTTCACCCTTAATTTTGAATTCCTCGTAGAGGTTATCAATTCCGTTGAGCCATGAGTTTAGCTCTTTTCTGTTAATGCTGTACTCAGACAGCTGTTTGATTGGGTCGGGGAATGTGATAATCATTCGCCGCGCCCTGCATAATGTTCTGAAGCTGGGCTATTTGCTGCCAGTGTTTATACTGGTTCCGACTCTTGTTTCTGGCCCATTATATGATTAAGTGAAAAGGCGTAAAAATTTGAATAGTACTCAAAATATGATGTACAGTCAATCACAAAATTAAGTATACAACTCGTGCTGGTTTGTAATTGTTGAGTTTTTCGGGGTCAAAAAATAAATAATTAAATGCGGCTTATATTCATCGTAAAATCGATCCATTTTACTCTCATGTAGTGATAAGAAAAAAATTAAAATGGTCACATTTCTACTTCACGTTTAAAATACAAACAAAAAATCTCATATTAATACGTTGCAAAATTAAGTGTACAGTTCAAGTTTTTCTTAAAACGAAAATTGTTAATAGACAACCAAAAATCAATCCCCTAGTATTTGGTATGGCCCCCCTTTGGTGTCCAGCATTCCTGCAAGCACCGAAGCGAGATTTCTGGTCACTGTAGACGGAAGTACCTCCCAGATCTCCGTAATCGTGCCGCTTGAGTGCCGCTTCGTTCCCTGTATTTTAATAGATGGATGGTTCTTGATTTCTCACCATATATACTCAATAGTGTTCAAATTCGGTGATTTCGGATGTGTTTTGAGCTGATTGGGACATAATAGAGCAGGCATTCAGCACCACGAAGTCAGTTTGCTTCGGGTCATTATTCTGTTGAAAGTAGTAATCATGAGGGAGACCGAATTTCTGAACGGGAGACTGCAGGTTTCGTTTCAGGAAGATCAGTTAAGCCATCCTGTCCATTGCCGAATCGATAAACACCATGGTTCCAGTTCCAGAAACCGCCAATGTACCATGCATCATCTGACTACCGCCGCCTTGTTTTACTGTAATAATCAAATGCTGAATCTGAAGCACCAATCCTGGTTTCCTTCACGCCATCTATCTTCCATTCGATTCAAAGATATTGGTTTTCGGCTCATCCGTATAGAAGACCTTGTTCCAGAACTCCATAGGTCTGTTTACATATACCTTAGCAAACTATTCCTTTTTTTTTCATATTCACCTTTGAGATGTAATACTTTTCACGGCCAACACGACCTCTCAGATTATTTCTGTATGCTGCTCTCCGGACAGTGTCTGCGCAGACAAGTCTTCCAATGATGCCGGCTACTTCGGTAGTCAATTTAGGAATGTTTGTTTTAGGATTGTTTCGCAATGTTCGAACAATTACCCGTTCATCATCAGAAGATAGGATCCGTTTGCGTTCTCTACCGGGAGATTTTCCATGGTTCCTTCGTATTTCCACTTGTTTATGATTTTCTTCACTGTAGAGTGGGTTCTTCCGACAGCAGCTGCTATTTCCTGCAATGTCTTTCATATAATTCATACTTAATATCATTGTACGTGTAACAATATCTATTTCTTTCCTCTAACTTGCCATTATGATAAAAACTTTTTCAAACATCGATAAAAAACAAAAACCAATGGTTAGGTGTTGACACCAATCACTGATGATGAAAGTACGTTAATTCGCAAAGAAGCTTATTTACAAGACTAATTTGTTCGGAGAAATTTAAGGTGTACACTCAATTTTGCGTTGCCTATGCTATAAATAATATGGATTGGATTTTTTGTACGAATAGGCTAATTATATTAATGTTCGCTCCAGTATCTACCAAAAATGGGAATTCTCCAATGTTAGTTTTTAAATTATATACGGAAGAGTTGGCTTTACCAATTCGGCTTCCATTCTAAAAAAATAGTCTGCGATGAAGAAAGTTGAGGTTCACTTTCCTGTTCAACTGAGTTTTCTGCGATCTTTTTTGTCTGTTGCCGTAATTTATGTTTCGAGATCGGATGCTGTGATCAATCTCCATTGGTTCGGGCCTAGGTAGAGGTTTTGGAAACCAGGGTCTAGGGGGTGGTTGAAAATTTTGAGGAGTAGTAGAGAACTGTGGTCCATATCCTTGAAAAATATGTCTGTCAAATGAAGGATGTTGGAAAGGTTGAAAATTTCTGGGAGTCGAAGTTGGAGGTAACTTCCTGGGAGGTGGTCTAGGAGGGATTTTAGAAACATCAAAGTCTCTTGGCTTGGGGATATGTATGGGATGTTCATTGCGAATTGATATGCTTAGTTCATTGTTCTTGGATTAAATGTTTTGAGAAGTTGGCACAATGATTTTTGCAACCCTCTAATGAATGCATCTACTGATTTTCCCCCTAAAAAACTATATGAGAATCGTTAGGAAGAAGATATTTCTCTTCGGTCTAAATTTGGGCTGTGATCGAAGATAAGAGTTCATTAAACCTTGAATAATAGCTTCCCAAGCTCTCATTTCCTGACTTCTTAATTGACGTTAGTTTGTAGTCTAACGTTTTGAGATCTCGTTTATCTCTATAGTATAGGAGAAGGGTCTTTCCCGTGTCAGCCCAATAATGTTTAATATGTCGGCGGCTTCGCCTCTTATTTTCCTACGTACAGAACGTTCGATTAAATTTATTTGGGCTTCGGTTGCCCCAGCGTCTCGGCTTTTCCGTCAAACGGTTGCAGATCACGAATGAAATCCGGCAACCTGCCTAAATCTATAAACTAAACTGTTATAAACTGTTGCATTGGGTATAAGGTGCAACAGCCGGTGCAGGGATTGATACACCTCCTGAGTTTGACATTATTCTGTCAAAATAGAAATTTTGCCAATCCTTTTTGCGACTAATCTATATATATATATATATATATATATATATATATATATATATATAAATTATGCCGTGACTTAACTCGCGGTTTAAAAAAAAACTTTTATTTAATTTCTAATTACCCTTTTTATTCGTTTATAACACTTTACATTCGGTTCATAAACCTTTATGCCCGTATTCAACTCGGCTACGCTCAAGACTGAATTCTATAATCGTATTACAAGGCTTAAATAGACTACATCTGCTGATCTCATTATTTCCGTCGGTGGTTCGAACCTGATCGAACCTTTGTTCGCGTCGTTCGATTGATTTCCGCGGCGTCGGCAAATGTTGGTTTACACGCGCGGTGTAACTTTGACGCCTCTGTCTGTTGCTATGGGTCTCGGCTGGGCTTTTGCTGACGTCTTGACTTCTGGGACGCCTTGGTCGGTCGGTTGTGGTGTAACGCCTCCCCCCTTAGATTCTCGTCCGTCCTCGGACGATCTTTCGAAAAGGACGAGACTCGGTAATGGTCCAAATTCTCCTTTTCCAATGGTTTGTTTAAGTTCCGTGGTGGTTCCAACATGGCTTCGAATTTCCAGAGTTGCTCTTTCCTTCGCTTTGAATCTTCTGTCGATGATATAAATGGTAAAAGAACAGATAATGATTAGCATGAGGAGGACTCCTCCTCCGATGGTTGTTGTCCTTTTTGAACGATGCAGGTCTAACTTTATGTCCTGCAGACTGTTAAGGTTTTCCAATTTGAGGTGGTTGATTTCATTATTCTCCTCTGTATAGTTTAATTGTATCAACTTATTTCCGTATATTGGGAGAAGGTATTCTTCGCTATTTCCAAAAGTTACTTGGTTATTGAAGGTGATGTTCATCACTTTGATTGTACAGTTGTTTGTTTCGATGATTGTCGGGGTGTTGATCAGTCTGGAATTGTTGCATGAATCAGAGATCAATACATTTTTGTTTGTGTCAACAAGTATGACTCCTTTCTTAATTTCTTCGACACGGATGGGTTGTCTGACGGGTTTTATGATACATTTTGGTGTTTGGTGATTCAGAAGGTTATAGATGCAATCATCTTCGAGAAGGGTTGTAGCTTCGCAAATGTCGCAAAGTTCGCTTTGTCTGTAAATGATGTCTCCATGCTTTGCCACCAGTTTTACGTCTGTGCTGATTCGTGTACTGTTTATGTTGAGCGTCTGAATGTTGATCAGGTCGAACTCGTTGTCCCCGAGGATGGGTATTTTCACCAGTATTATAATTTCACCTTGGCTTACAATAACGCTTCCTGAGCTGTACTGGAATATTTGATCTAAATAGTCTAGCTTTAGCTTTTGAGCATTGAGTCTGTTGAAAATGTACTTCTTCTCTTCAAATGAAAATAAATTTCTGTTTAAAATGTTGAGTTTAGCAAACTCGATTTGTTCTTCAATATTTCCGAGAATCTGAATTATAGAGTCAAGGTTTACAATCATGTTGATATATTCCAAATCTGCTCTGGTTACCAAAGAATTGTTCCTCTGTTCCACAATCTGTTTATTGATCTTTTTGAGTACGTCTGTTATGTTATTAATTTTGTTTTGTATTTTTTCGTTAATGATTATTTGTCTTGATATAGATTTCGATAGTAAATTTTCCTGTTTCTCTAAAGTTCCCAAACTATGGTTTATAATTTCTAAATCGTCATTATCAGGGTTTCCTGCTATTAATTTTATTGCTGTTCCTAATGCGTTTACTAATGCTCTTTTACTTCTGTGGGAATACAAGCTCATCAATTTACCTTTTGAGTTTTGTATTTTGAAATCTAAAGTACTTCTTAAGTGGTCTATAACTTTAATATTTCCTGCGATTTTTTCAATGTAATTGATATTATGTTCGATAGAGTGGATATTAATCTTTTGGATAATTCTCTCGAATCCTATCCTAATCCTGACTTGTTTTAATTTTATGGCAATTATACCATTGTTGTGAGATAGATCTTTAAGTTTTGTGCAATTTATTATGACGATGCATGAAAATCTGCAACGAGAGTTAAATAATTGATTTATCGGTTATTTCTTTATTCTATTTTTGTGGATTTTAATATTATTGACGTCTTCAAATGTTAGTTCGTTGTTGTGTTTAATCGTTGTTATTTTAAACGGATCTTTGTCCTTTGTTAAACGTTGAGAGTTTTTTATGTATTTAATTTCGCCTGGTTGAAGATCTTCAGGTTTTTCGTTATTCATATTTTGTTGTTCGTATTTATCTTTTCGTCTATTTAGTTCGATTTTAACTGCAGATTGCAGGTTTTTAGATTTTTCAGATATTTCTTCCATATTCGTAGATCCAGAGTTATTAAAAATCAAATTTCGCGGTTGGGTTTTTATTACTGAGTGGAAACTATTATTGTAAATGTCGATGGCGATATTTACTTGCTCGTTTAATGTTAAATCTTTAAATTTTGCTTTGTTTGTGCGGAAGGTTTCAATTAAAGTGGAGTGGAAACGTTCCACGATACCATTTGAATTGGATCCACTTGCGAGGTGTATCTCTATATTGAGATCATTTAGGAATCCCATAAAGTCTATGGACCTGAAAGATGGCTCTTGGTCACTCACTATAGTTTGAGGTCTTCCAAAATTTCGAATGTGTTCGGTTATTGCGGTTTTGATATCAACTATTGTTCTTGTGCTTAATGGAATCGCGTTTGCAAATTTTGAAAATGAATCAACTATGGTGAGCCACTTTTGACCTTTTAGGAAGAAAATGTCAATGTGGACTCTGTCGAAAGGTTTCTGTCCAAATGTGCTTTTTCTAATTAGTTTGGGTGGATTTCTGTCATATTTGGCTTTTTTGCAAATATCACAGGAATCGACATAAATTTTGACCTTTCGATCGAGTTGCGGGAAAAAGTGTGTTTGTAGAATCTGGTTCCGGTTTTCTTTGATTCCTCTGTGTCCGTATTGGTGAATTCTTCTTATGATCTCGTCTTGCTCGACTTCCATTCTGATGTCCTCCAACATGGTCTCTGAAATAAATACTTTGTAAATAATATTTGAGGAAAAATGTTTTTTATACGTCTCCTGCACTAGTTGTGCTAATGAGATAGGTACTTTTATACAACTCAAACCCTTCGGATTCAGGGTCCGTTTCAACGTTTCAACTATGTCTTCTTCGGTGTATGTTTTTTTTACTATTGTGTGTCTGTGATATTTTGGAAAAATTTGTTCGTAGGCTGCAAGTTCTACATTTCCTATTTTGAATATGACTTGTGTCCGAAAAACGTTGATAGGTCTCTCAGTATACCGAATAAAGTAGTCATCACTCGTATCCGCTGAGTGTACTGTCGTTCCGTCACTTTCGTCGTCTGAAGGTTCGTTTCCTCGCTCAGAAGGTTCAACATTTAGGGAAAGCGATGATTGCGAGTGTGCGTTCAGGTGTTTTTCTATGTTTACGCGCGACAGCGCGTCGGCGACAACGTTTTGTTTTCCCGGTTTGTAGATTAGTTCGTAATCGAATTCCTCTAAAGCCAGCTTTCCTCTAATTATTCTGTGGTTAGCGTTCGTGAAAGAAAATGTTAGTGGTTGGTGGTCGGTGAACATTTTAAACTTTCTACCATAGAGGTATGGTCTGAAATGTTTCACTGCCCATACTATCGCGAGAAACTCCTTTTCGGTAGTGGAATATCGTTCTTCCGTTTTATTCAAAGTACGTGAGGCGTATGCGATGGGTCGGTCGTTACCTGCTGGCCCTTGTGACAACACTGCACCAATAGCGTGGTCACTCGCATCCGTTGTTAGTGAAAATTCTTTGCTAAAATCAGGGTAAATTAATACCGGGTCGATCGTCAGAAGTTGCTTACACTTTTCGAAGCATGTTACTACTTCTGGTGTAATTTCGAATTCAATATCCTTTCGGAGAAGTGCTGTTAACGGCTTTACAATTTTTGCGAAATCCTTAATAAATCGCCTGTAGTAGCCAAGCATTCCTAGGAATTGTCTCACTTCTTTTTCGCTTTTAGGTATTGGCCATTGCCTTATTGCATCAATTTTGTCGCTGTTTGGTCGTACTCCCTCTTCAGAGACTGTATGACCTAAAAATTGCGTTTCTTTCCTAAAGAACTCGCATTTGTCCAGCTGAATTTTTAGTCTTGCTTCTTTCAATTTTGCGAAGACTTGCGACAAATTTTTCAAGTGCTCTTGAAGCGAGCTGGAGAAGATGATGATATCGTCCATATAGACGAAACAACATACTCCTACTAAATCTCTCAGAATGCAATCCATGACTCTTTGAAAAGTCGCTGGGGCATTCTTCAAGCCAAATGGCATACGAGTAAACTCATATTTGCCACCGTTTACGGAAAAAGCAGTTTTTTCTGTATCTTCCTCCGCTAATTGAATTTGGTGGAAGCCAGAAACTAAATCGATTGTTGAAAAATATTTCGCCTTTCCTAATTTATCCAGAATATCCGTAATTTCTGGTATAGGGTATTTGTCATTAATTGTTTTCTCGTTTAGTTTTCGGTAATCGATCACTAAACGGAATTTTTTTCGTCCAGATGCATCGGACTTTTTAGGAACCACCCACACAGGTGACGTGTAAGGCGAGATTGACTCTTTTATGATTCCGTCTTTCAGCATCTTTTTAACTTGCTCCTGCACCTCGCTTTCGTACACGTAGGGGTACTTATACGATTTGGAGTGTATCGGAATACTGTCCACGGTGCGTATTTTATGTTTAATTTTATGGGTGAATGATAACTTATCACTTTCCACATATAAAACGTCGTTGTATTTCCTGATCAATTTCCTGAGGGTATATTTCTCCTCCTCATTCATATGATCGTCTCTTATGGTGTAATTTTCAGAGTCAACCTTTTTCGGTAGCTCTGTCAGCTCGAATGGGTCAACCTCTGTATCCAAGTCATTGCAAAGCTTGATCTCGTTCGAATTGATTTCCATCGATTTTTTTGTATAATTTTGCACTGCTACAAAGGCTGTGTTATTAGCACTTCTGTAGAGGCCTGGCAAGATAGAAAATTTTCCGTGAGGCTTTTCTTCCTCTATAAGAAAATCTCCATTTTTCTTGGTTTTCAATTTTATGAACTGATATTCTTGTTCATTTAAATTGATTTTATGTTTCTCGGGAAATCTCTTTTTCATTGCGAAAGTTTTTCTCCCGATCCTCAATGTATTTTTACTGACGTCGATTTTAGCATTTAAATTTCTCAATGACTCGTATCCGATGAGTCCATCGAAAAATTTATGAAATTTGAAAATGAAAAATTTCAGTTTTTTATTTATAAGAAATGGGTCGAAGGAAGCGGATTTATCGATTGTAAAGGTTCCCTTAATGTTGGTTACTTTTGAAATCGGTTCTGTTTTGCAGTTTTCTATGTTTACATGCTCGGGTGATATGTAATTTTTGTTCGCTCCTGTGTCGATCAAAAATTTCATCTCGCCTTTGGATGTTGCAATGGTGATGTAGGGAATAAAGTTATTATCGTTCATTATTTTTCTTTTTGTAGCGCCTCGGCCACGTGAAAATTTAGTTCATCGTTGACGAAATAATCGTCATCTTCCGAATCGAGGACGGATTCGTCCAGCTGTTCCGAAGTGTCAGGTTCTGTTTGATGATTTTTGCTGTGTTCTGCTGTTTCGTGGCTGTTAACCTCTGCCCGCGATTTCGCTGTCCTCATCGAGACATCGTCATCTGGCGGTGGAGCTCTAGCTTTGAATTTCGCAGACCCGTATGGTTTTTGATTATGCAAGTTATTGTTAGAATTTGAGGTGGATGGCTTCGCGTTAAAGTGATTGCCATTACTATTGGGGTTGGGAGACGGTTTCGAATTATGTGAACCGTTACTATTGTTGGATCTGATATTTTTATTTGTGTCAGATGGTTTTTGGTTTAACTTCTGCCTATATGCAGCGTTGGCATATTGTATGGTGATTGCATACGCTTCCTCCAGACTTTTAGGTCTGTAGCTTCGCACGTGCATAGACAATTCCTCTGTGAGCCCATCTATGAATCTAGTGAGAGTCATAAGGCTCACTAGATTATTTATTGCTCTTGTAGAGTTGTTATAATCATCCATTGTCGCTGCTGTGGATTTAATAGCAGTGTCTATGGTTTTGATTCGGTTGTAGTATTCAGTGATGGATTTTTTTCCTTGGTTTATATAAAACAACGATTGGATATGAGATGTCAAATCTCTCCTATCGCCGTATGAATTTAGAATAATTTCTTTGATTTCTGCCCAACTGTTCGGGTTGCCGGCAGCAATCAAAATTTCTTTGGCCTCTCCCACGATTTTATTCTTTACCGCTCTGACCAATTGGCTGTAGACCGGATCATCTCTGTATCTTTCAAAAAGATGCAGGGTGTTTTCGGCGTCTTCAAGCCATGCGTTTGTTTCCCGTTTGTTTCCGGAGAATGTTGGTAAATTCTTAATAGGATCCGGAGTTCTAAACTGCATAAACGGATCCTCCGCTTTTGCTTTAAGTGTTCTCAATTGCCCAATCAGTTCGTTCTGATTGTGAGTTAGGCTCCTTATGTGTTGGAGTAACCCTTGAATTGTTATTTCTTGTTGCGGAATTGGTGCATGATCATCCAATTCCGGGGCCAGAAGTTCCGGAGAAATCATTTGCTCCCGCTCGGCCATTTTAATAAATTTGTTTTTTCAAAAGAGTTTGTTCTTTTGTTGGCAGACTTATTTCACTTCTTAACTAGGCGAACCTAGCCAGAATTTTCACCTGCCCCCGGGCTTCTGAATGCCAAAGGGGGACTAGGCTCTGCGGAATGCACGTATCTGCATGCTCGTGCTGTTTTAGTCCTGACCGAGGAATTGTCGGACAATCGCGCAGGTGCTAAGGATGACCGACTTTTGGATGCCGGCCAATTCCTTCTCGATGTTCAACACCTTTAGCGCTTCCAGAAGTGTCTTCGGGATAATTCCAGTTCCAGAGAGAACGACTGGAACAATTCTTGGGACCTCCCTTAGCCCCCACAGTTCCTTGAGCTCCACGGCCAATGGTCGGTACTTGCAGATTTTGCGACCGTGGGTCTCCTCCAGATTCTGGTTCAGTGGAATAGCGACATCGATGATGGTGACTTTGCGGTCGCTCTTGTCGTAAACCATTATATCTGGGCGGTTGTGGTGGATCGAGAGGTCGGTCAGAACAGTGCGATCCCAGTACAGCTTGAAACGGTCATTTTCCAGGACAGGTGCAGGCAGGTACCGGTAGTTTGGTACGTTGTCTTCCAGTAGAGCACATTGGAGCGCCAGTTGTCGATGAACAATACGGGCCACGTTGTTGTGGCGCTCGGTGTAGGCTGCGTTGGCCAAAACGGGACAGCCTCCCATAATGTGCTCTATGTTTTCACCTGGTTGATGGCACATCCGGCAAATGTCATCAACGTCTTGATGCCAGACGTACCGCCTGCAGTTTCTCGTCGGCATTATCCTGTCCTGGATGGCTATCATGTCGGCTTCTACTACTGAAGAGAGTTCACCACGCGTTAGCCACAGATTAGATGCGGCCTTGTCGACGTGTGGCCGGTCCAGTTGATGGGGGTGGGCACCATGCACTGCCTTCTGCTTCCAAGCTGCAATCTTCTCCTCCACTGTCTGCAGATTGCAGTTGAGTTGGTACTCCGTTTGCGCCAAGTGCAGAGCGCTGTATCCTCTGTCGGCGGCGCAGACAGCCCGGTATAGCGCGTTTTGGTTGGCGCGTTCTGCGAAGTACTCGCGCAGTTGTCGTACCTGGGCAACACACAGTGCAGAAATGTCGACGATTCCAAGTCCCCCTTCTTTGCGTGGTAGTGAAACTCTCTCCAGTGCCGATTGAGGATGGTGCATTCCGGCCTCTTTGAATGCTTTCCTCATCCTCCTCTCAAGGTCCTCTAGGTTAGTTTTGCTCCATTTGACTACACCAAAACTGAAGGTCAGCAGGGGAACCGCGAATGTGTTGATCGCGCGTACCTTGTTCCCCGCGTTGAGGAAAGTCCTCAGGACACAGTTCACTCGACTCAAGAACTTGTCTCGCAGCTCCGTCTTGATGTCGGAGTGGCGAATCCCGGTGAGCTGTCGGAATCCAAGATATTTATAGGATTCGCCACGAACCATGTCTCTTTTTTTTTTTTTTTTTTTTTTTTTTTTTTTTTTTAAAAAAATCTTACGTACTTTATACGCGCGAGAAAATGTGTTGTTCTACACTTCACTTGTTAATGAATTAGTTATTCACTTTGTGATATATCAAGTGTCCGCTTACCACTGGTGGGGGCTCGCACTTCTGAATTAGTATTTTGTTGTGTTAGGTTTAGATAATTGTTCGTGTTTACTTACAGGAAGATTACTGCTTTCATCTCCTGGAGTCTGGGTAGGTTGAATCGGTTTCCTCGTAGATCGTTCGTTCCAGGTGGCGGGATTAGTTTTCCTAACGGCAGCGAGTCCTTGATTTTCGCTCAGGGGGTCCTCTCGCTTGTTCGTTTGGTTTCTTCAGTAGATGTAAACTTCTCCTCTTTAACTCGGTGGCGGTGCTTCCAGATATCCGCTCTATAAACACTACTCACTTCGTTGTACCACTTGGCCAATGACTGCGCCAATTATGCCGTGACTTAACTCGCGGTTTAAAAAAAAACTTTTATTTAATTTCTAATTACCCTTTTTATTCGTTTATAACACTTTACATTCGGTTCATAAACCTTTATGCCCGTATTCAACTCGGCTACGCTCAAGACTGAATTCTATAATCGTATTACAAGGCTTAAATAGACTACATCTGCTGATCTCATTATTTCCGTCGGTGGTTCGAACCTGATCGAACCTTTGTTCGCGTCGTTCGATTGATTTCCGCGGCGTCGGCAAATGTTGGTTTACACGCGCGGTGTAACTTTGACGCCTCTGTCTGTTGCTATGGGTCTCGGCTGGGCTTTTGCTGACGTCTTGACTTCTGGGACGCCTTGGTCGGTCGGTTGTGGTGTAACGTATATATATATATATATATATATATATATATATATATATATATATATATATATATATATATATATATATATATATATATATATATATATATATATATATATATATATATATAAATGGAGTGGTGTCTGTCTGTCTGATTCTTATGGACTCGGAAACTACTGAACCGATCGACATGAAAATTGGTATGTAGGGGTTTTTGGGGCCGGGGAAGGTTTTCGTGACAGTTTGAGACCCCTCCCTCCTCTCTATGGGGGGGCTACCATACAAATGAATCACAAATTTTAAAAATTTCTCGAGAATTAATCAATCAAATGAAACGAAATTTGCCGTATGGAGGTTTTAGGGTTCAATAAATGATTCTATGGTAGTTAGATACCCCTCCCCCCTCTCTCAGAGGGGGCTACCATACAAATGAAACACAATTTTTTGCATTACTCGAGAATTAATCATGCAAATTAACCAAATTAGGCATATGGGGGTTTAAGGGTGCAATAAATAATTCTATGGTGGTTAGAAACTCCACTCCCCTCTCTGAGGGGGAGAGGGGGCAGCCATACAAATGATACACTAATTTCTGCATTACTCGAGAATTAATCAAGCCAAATTGGGCATGTGGAGGTTTTTGGGTGCATTCAATGTTTTTACGGTAGTGAGACATTGCACCCCCTTCTCTAAGGGGGGCTGCCATACAAATGAAACACAAATTTCTGCATTACTCGAGAATTAATCAAGCAAATAAAACAATTTGGCATATAACGTAACGGAGAAACATGTTATTTGCAAGTGGTTGAAAAATCGTGAACGAGAATTGTGTCTGAAAATAATCGGATATTATAATGTCGAGTTTTGGTTGAAGTACTAGGAATTTAATAGTAAAAGGTAATTTTAAAGGGTAGATTAGAAGATCAATCAATGAATAATTCTGCGATTGGACCAATGAACAGCGTTTAGTAAGAAAACGTGGATGTGATAACGAAAAATAAATTTTGGGCGGGACGAAGTTTGCCGGTTGCCGGAAGTTTTTATAAAACAATTGAAAAGCTACTTTTTGGAAACGCAACTAGAGTTTTAAAAAACATTATTGGAAACCTATTTCACTCTTTTCATTGTTTTGGTTAAAAATGTATTACACAATTTCACTTTTTTCCCGAAAAATCACAAACACTTAGATTTATAAACTAGATATAAAAGGGATCACTTACATAAAGGACCAAGTCCTGGGTTTAACCAACATCACACGTTGGACTTTGGATGGCGAGAAACGGGGAATCTTCAAGCAGGCACGTTTGGGTTGTCCGTTTTACTTCCGTTACTCCGGGGCCAGCGGTGCCGACCGTATCAGGTCCTCGTTGACATGCAGTTCGCTTTGTGAAATATGCAGTGTCTGGCTCTTCGAACCAGCAAACTTTAAGCACAACCTGACTCTTCGAACCAAGAAAAAAAAACACTTTCACTAAGGTTTTTTGGTTGCACTGATTATTTTCTAAGACTTTTACACTGCACTAAACACTTTATACTGTTCCCGTCCAAGAGGATCTCTCCGGAGCCTCCAGTTAAAAGTTATTTATTGTGTATACTTTTAAAAAAAAATCCGGTCTCTCTGACCGCTCAAACTAAACTGAATCTTTATTTTTTAACTTAATCCTAAACACAGTATATGATGCTTTATTTCGTCGACGCTGCATTTTCATCCATAGCTGCACTGGCGGTCCCGTCCGATTAGAATGTTTTGATTATCAGCAACTCTGGTGTTTATCGATTATCCGTTTTCGGTTTATTTATACTATAACAAACTATAAATTTTATATGGGTCTTCGTGCCAGCAGTTACTGGATGTGTCACCGAAGCTAACTCGCGCCACTTTTCAATTTCATCAATTGCCTTTTTCAACAGATATACGGTGCGGGATTAACACTGCACCGGTGGACTTTTGGACAAGTTCTTTATTTTCTCAGTCAAAACTAAACAATAATATTAGTTTTGACTGAGAAAAAAATTTTAAAATAACTTACAGTGTCATTATGATCAACAGCATTTTCGTTGTTTGTTTGGTGTTCAAACTCTCGTCGTTTCTAGTGGGGTGACGCTGTTGGTTGAAGTTCAGTTCTGCTGCTACGGCTGCACTTCGTTGGTACACTCTTTCATCTCTTCGTAGCGAATTTAAACAAAAATTTGCTATGTTCATCACTGTTCATTGGGCGTATGCACTCGCTTGTTCGTATTTTTATGAGTTTCCATAGAGTACTCCATATACTGTTACAAACTTCTGTAAATGATTTTGAGTTTTTTACATAATATTGTCATAGTCCACTTGTTCTTTACACGACTGCGCCAGTTATCCGGGTTTAATTGTCGAGGGGGTTTCAAAAAGGAAATTCGAATTGGTTCCATTGACTGATCGATGACTGACTGACTGATTTTATTAATCTAACTTAAACTAAGCTCAACTCCCTAACCAGGTACACGGCTGCCACGTTCTGCTGACTCAGGTTCTTCGTCGTTGGCATCAGTATTTCTGATAAACTTGGTGCTGATGGTTGCTATGTGGTTGAGTGACCTCCTTTGGAGCATGTAGACTATCTGCAAGGGTACAATGACTATTTGTTGGGCACGTGAGCGATACGATCCGGTGGATAACTTGTATATACAGAATTACAGATTTTCAACAAAGATATTGAATTTACCGTTTTTTTAAATTCAATTTTACATATTAATTTTATTACAGTGCATGCATATAAATCATGCTCGGAGGTGTCGGAGCGGGATAAAACTCAACTTGCCCTGCAATTCGTTCTAATCAATCGAACTACTGCGTCGAGATCGTGTGCGGTGGCTTGCAGGTTTCCGATTGCACCTCTCTCGCGCGTGCGACTCGTCTTCAATTATGTTGCATGCGCGTCTTGGGGAAGGAAGGTATTGAATTAGAGAGACTTTAAACTCTGGGAGTTCATTCGTCTCTAATCGCGTCTTGGGGGTTTCGGATTGCATTCTTCGATTATGCTTATCGGCGATCGAAGCACGCCGACCTTACGACGCAAGTGTGTTGCCGGTTAGTATTCGACGTTCTGCAGAACAGACCGTCCAAGGCTGAACCAGAAGTTAGACTGTGAAAATCCTGCGTAACGAGAATTCCAATTTCGTAACTTCCTTGCAAGGGAGAGTTTGGTTAGAATCGTCCTGCAGTACAGGACAATTCTAATTCCAAGTTTTTATAGGTTTCTATGTTCCACTTGCAGTACAAGTGAAACAGAGTAGCTTATGGATAGTAGGCAAAGTGAAAGCTTTTCAACAATGTAACTTCCTCACGCCGGAGAAAAACTTTTTTCGGATAATAAGGACTCGAACGCTCCGAAGCGGGAATATGTGTCTATGTTATACTCTTTATGTGTTAAGTTTCTTCCAGTCGCTGGTTGGGTTGAACCGCAACGAAATCCAATTGCTGATCCTAGCACAACTGACCTATATCCATACTCGCTAGAGCGTGCGCGAGTTAAATGTTCTTTATTGTGATATACTTTTTAATAAATCATACCGATCTCTCTGACCGCTCAAACTAAACTAAATCTTTATTTTCAAACCTAATTCTAAATACAGTTCATGGTGCTATGTTCCGTCGACACTGCATTTTCATCCGAAGCTGCACTGTTTTGATTATCAGCAACTCTGGTGTTTATTGATTCTCCGTTTTCGGTTTATTTATCGGCTTCATCGTGTCAGCATTTAGTGGCTGTGTCACCGAAGCTAACTCGTCCCCCTTTAGAGATGAGGTTCCATTCTCATCACCTGCTGTATGATCGAATATCTGAAGTTGTGTTGATTATCCATTGATATCTATTCCGAAATATGCTGAGGTGTTTGTTGTATTTTGACCTTGGTTATTCTGTTGGAGAAAATTTTGAAAAGAAATACGATACCAATTATTATGCAAGGGAGACTGATGAATCCTCCTAGCGTGGGCAGGGTTGGCCACCGAAAGCTCTTGTTGTTTAACCGGATAAAGTCCATCTCTTTCCTTGCTTCCAAATGAAAGCTGTGTAGATGTTCCAAAGTTAGATTTGTTACTGTATGTAGTTTCTCAATTATGATTCCGTCCAACGGAAGTTGTACTGGATTTCCCGTCATACTGCAAATTTGATTAGAGTATCTATTGTTGTTAATGTTGACTTCGCAATTATGGAATGTGATTAGATATGTACCCATTAGGGTCTGATTGCTAATTCCGCAATTTGATGTTAATGATACATTCTTTTCAGAATTGATGACGATATTCTCATCGTCAATAATGGTAATTAAATCCTCCTGTGGGTTAAGAGTGTAATTGTAGCTTGCTTTTCGTCCCTTGAATATGTTTGGTATGCAATCGGTCCTGTCAATCTCCAATTCCTCAGATTTGTATACTGATAGTTTTAGTGAATCAATTGTGTAATATACGGAACTATGGATCAAGTAATTCCGTTTCCTTAGATTTATTTGTTTATGATGGGATGTAACAGGGTAGATGTGAACCTTTTTGAATATTCTTTCGTTTAAAGTGGGTAGTTTTATCATTAGCTCTGTATTAGCTCTGTACTACTTGTAGCGACTTTCGTATCTGCATAGCTGAGTGCCTACAAAGCATTATGAACTGTGATATTTTGCTTAACTAAATCTTGGTATAATATGTTTATTTCATCCTTACTTAGTATTTTTTCATTTAGTATTCCTACTTTAGCAAGCGATATACTATCTATGATCTGTTCCAATTTTTCCTCCAGGTATTTGAGATTAAAATATATATTAATTGAAAAGTGTTCCATGGATTTTGTATTTGAATGTTGTATTACATCACCTATTTTGCTAACTAGTTCGTTCATTTGTAGATTGAGAGCAGTGTTAATCCCGATTTGTTCATTATTATTGGTTATAAGATCATTGATGGAAGAATTTATAATTTTCAAGTCATTCGCGTCTGGGCTACCTGCTATGAATTTCCAGGCAGTTCCTAAAGAGTCCCAGCGCTTATGTCTTCTATGGGGTGACAAGTTTTCAAGTTTTTGGTATATTTCTTCAAATTTTTGTGTTATAAGTCTACTAAACTGATTAACTTCTTGTTGTTCAAATTGTGTTTTGAGATATTCTATATGATTTTGAAAGGATTCAACATTATAATGGTGGATATAATAGTGGGATGTGCATTGTACTCTTGCTATGCCTAAGTCAAGTCCAATTAATGGAAGGTGATCTATTTTTGTACTGTCTATTCTTTCACATGTTGTTCCTTGTATGAGAATAAGAAATCTGTAATAAGAGGAAATAAATTGAAATATTAAATTTTTCTTATTTTTATATCATTCTTATGAATTTTTCTTCCATCATCCAATGTAACTGTGCTTTTATTAACATCTTTTATTTTTCCTTTTTTAAATCGTTTTTTGTGTTTAATTCTTTGCCTAGCATTTTCGTATATCTCTTGATTGCATTCTATTTCCGTGTGTTTCTTATGTTTGTTATGGAAATTCAAATCCTTTTTCTGTTTTTCTATTAGATTTTTGAAAACTTTGTTAATGATTTCTGGAGTTCTGGGTGATGGAAGTATGATTTCGTATGGAGTATGTTTAGTGGATTTATGGATGGATGAGTTATATTTGTGAAGTGATAGGTTAAGTAAGTCAATAATGGATTTTTCAGGATTTTCATGCTTGGTTATGCGATAAATTTCCAAAATTGTGGAGTGGAAACGTTCTACAACACTATTCATTTCACTGCGTCCCGTTGCAGTGACACAGGGTTTGATATAATGAGCGTTGTAAAAGTTCAGCAAGTCACCTGTCATGAAGGATTTTTCCCCGTCCATGACTAGTATTTCCGGATAATGATATTTTGAAAGAATTTCTTTAACGACTGGGATTACGTCAATTGCTGCTCTTGATTCGATTGATTTTATCTGGGCAAATTTGGAAAATTTATCAACATAAGTGAGATAATGACCTTTTTCTAGGAAAAGGATATCGATGTGGGCTATCTTGAAAGGAGCATTTGGAATGGGAGTTTCTTGGATAGGGTATTTTATTGGTCTTCTGTCATATTTGTTCTCGTTACAAATCTGACAGTTGACTATAAAATCTCGTAATTTTTGCTGTAACCTTGAGAAATAAAATTTCCTTAAAATTTGTTGCTTGTTTTCTTCGACACACCGATGTGCTCTATGGTGTTCTTTTCGTATAACATCCCATTGTCTGTCCTCTTCTCGAACATCTTCAAGAAGTCTTTGAGTAAATCGAACTTTCAACAACTTTTGGTGTCCAAAATGGTTTTTATATACTTCCTGAATTTTTCCCATGATTTCTTCTGTTGTTAAAAGTCCATTCACTTTGCTTGGATTGAAGTGTGTTTTCAGTACCTGCAATATAGATGTTTCATTAATATCGTTCATTACTATGTTTATTCTAGTGTATGATTCAAACGGATGTTCCACTGTCACTTTGTCTGGACCTTTTTTAATAACAACTTGATGATGAAATGAATTTATAGGTGCTTCTGTGGAAAGTATATAGAAGTCATCGCTATTATCAGCAGAATGTCTAGTTCCTGTCATAGAACAGACTAGTATACTTAATGCATCTGCGACAACATTTGTCTTGTCTGGTTTATACACGATTTGGTAATCGTGTTCTTGGAGATATGCCTTCCATCTTTTTAGTTTGGCATTTGTATTTTTCGGCGATAAGGCAAAAGTAAGGGGTTGGTGGTCTGTAAGAATTTGAAATTTTGCACCGTATAGCTAGTTTCGGAAAATTTGCAGCGACCAAAAAATCGCAAGCATTTCCTTTTCTGGAACAGAATATTTTTCTTCGGTTTTTGTTAAAGTTCTCGATGCGAAATGAATCGGGCGATCTTGGCCAATTTCACCTTGTGATAAAACGGCACCTATTGCAAAGTCTGACGCGTCTGTTGTGAGAATAAATGGTTTGCTATAGTCCGGGTAAATTAGAATGTCTGATGAGGATAGTATATTTTTAAATTTTATGAAGCAGCTTTTTTCATTTTCCGATAAATTGATTTTTCTATTAGAGGTGGGGTTTCTCTCCCCTCGAAGAAGGTTTGTAAGGGGTTTTGCAATTTTTGCGAAATCCTTTACGAATCTTCGGTAATATCGCATCATACCTAGAAAAGATCGAATTTCTTTAAGACTTTTAGGCTCTGGATATTTATTTATGACTTCGATTTTTTAAATATTTGGCATAATACCGTCTGTGCCAATAATAAACCCTAGAAATTCGATTTGTGAATGATGAAATTCTGATTTGTCGAGTTGAATTTTTAAATTTGCTTTGTTAATGGTTTCCAATATTATTTGAAGATTTTTTTGGTGTTCCTCGAACGTTCTTCCGAAAACAATGACATCGTCAATATATACATAGCAGATTTTTCCTATGTGTTCCCGCAGTACGTCATCAATAGCCCTTTGGAAAATTGCCGGGGCGTTTTTTAATCCAAAAGGCATACGTGGAACTCATATTTTCCATTATTGATTGAGAAGGCTGTTCTTTCAATGTCTGACTCTCTCATTTTTATCTGATGAAAACCAGATGCTAAGTCGAGAGTTGTGAAATATTTTTGACCCTTAAGTTGATCCAAAACATAACTAATCTCAGGCATAGGATATTTATCTGAGATAGTTTTTTCATTTAATTTCCGATAGGCTCTGAAATCGTATGGCCGTGAAGTTTTACAGGCCCATGGAAGTTTTGGGTCAATTAGATTTATATTTGCTCCCGTATCAATTAAAAACGGGAAATTTCCAATTGTTGTTTTGAAATTTATGTATGGAAGAGTTGGTTTTACCAACTCGGTTTTCATTCTAAAAAATTAATTTCGTTCGAAGTTGAAGGTAAACATTCTTGTACACCTTGTGTCGGTGATGGATCGTTTGGTAAAGTTTTATCTATTTGTGGATCTGCAAATTCAAATTCTTGATCTTCATATTGGTCAGTTTGATAAAAGTCATCATTTAATTAATTTAAATGATACATGTACTCTGTATAGTCATCGGTTGCATAATCTAGAGGATGTGCCACACGTTTGAAGTTTTGCACTTGATGAGACGGTGGATGTGGTCGCTTCATTTCAAAAGATGGTCTATTGCTATAATTCACATTTCTTGTTTGAATACTTGAATCTATCTCCATAGGTTCTGTTTTGGGAAACCTTTGATTTTGTTGAATTAAATTATTGTAATTAAACTGTGGTCTTTGAGGAATATTAAAAGGATTAGGTTTAGCAATGTTTGTCTGGGAAGGATAAAATTGATTAGGATTTCGATTTGTTTGAAATATTGGATTTCGTGGAGGAATGAATTGCCTTGGAGCTGGTACCGGATAGTGTAATATTTTCCTTGGTGGTAGCCTGGGAGGAGTATTAAAAACGATGAGGTCTCTTGGTTTGGGAATAGGGTGAGAGGAATGTTCGTTTCTAAATGGAGCAGAACGTATTTCCATGTTTTGGTATTCCAAACAGAACTGATAAGCTCTGCTAAGTGTACCTACATTTGCTGTTTTAAGTAGTACATTAAGAGGTTTTTCCAATCCTCTTATAAAAGAATCTAGTGTCTTTTTGCGAAAATAGTCTATATGAGAGGATGCATTAACATGCATTTCCTCGTCTATTTGGGTTTGAACAATAATGGCTGAAAGTAGCTCATTTACTATGCAGAAATAGGAGCTTAAACTTTCATTAGATAATTTTCTGATTGTCGTTAATTCAAAATCAAGTGTACTTACATCTCTTTTGTCTCTATAATAGAGAAGAAGAGTTCGTTTAATAATCTTCCCAATCATATAACACATTATTGACGTTCAACACGTCTGCTGCTTCGCCGATAATCTTTCTACGAATAGTCCGAATTGATATCCCATATTCCACTGATTCATGTGGAAGGTCTTTATATAGTTCGAAAATTCCTTCGATATCAGTAATCCAACTAATTAAATCAGTTGGCTTGCCATCGAATTTAACCATGTCTTTTACAAAATCGGAGTTTTCCCACAGACGAAAAATTTTCAATTGCGTTAATTTGTGCGGGAGTTAACTCCACTTTCAATGATTCTGCTGATCGTAGGTTTGTCATTTTAGATCACTTTTTATTTCACTCTTAATCTTTATTAATCTTTTAATTTATAATCACTATTCTACACTTTTTAAAATGAATTATTATTATTAAAACTTACATGAAGGACCGTGTCCTGTTGACGGCCGGCATTTGCAATCCGGTCTTTTGTTGGCTGTCCTCGAGGAAACGGGGGAACTACAAGCAGGCACGTTTGGTTTCTCCGTTTTGCTTCTGCTACTTCGGGCCAGTGGTGCCGATCGGGCTCGGGTCCTCGGTGTCTTGTAGTTCGCTTTTGCGATATGTTCAGTGTCTGGCTCTTTGAACCAGTAAATTTTTAGCACAACCTGGCTCTTTGAACCAGGAAAAACTTTCATTAAGTTTTTTATTGCACCTGTTTTTTTTACATTTTTACACTGAACTACACTTTATACTGTTCCCGTTGCCAGAGGATCTCGCCTCCAGCCTCCTCTGGCAACGAGCCTCCAGTTAAAAGTTCTTTATTGTGATATACTTTTTA
This sequence comes from Toxorhynchites rutilus septentrionalis, assembly GCF_029784135.1. NCBI lineage: Eukaryota > Metazoa > Arthropoda > Insecta > Diptera > Culicidae > Toxorhynchites > Toxorhynchites rutilus. The sequence goes on from NC_073746.1 coordinate 248,473,272, forward strand.
AAAAATCATACCGATCTCTCTGACCGCTCAAACTAAACTAAATCTTTATTTTCAAACCTAATTCTAAATACAGTTCATGGTGCTTTGTTCCGTCGACGACGTATCTAGGATGAAAGTTTGTTGGTAATAAAATTTCCTTATTTGTAGTATTAATAATTCTAATATGGCAATTGCCTTTGTTCACCAGAGTATTGGTACAAAATACTCCAGGACATATTTCTTTAGAGAAAATTACACTATCTTCCTGAATGTCAATGTTTTTAATTTGTTTAATTATCTCACACCTAGGTGGTATAAGATTCGAGTTGACTTGCTTGTCTACTATTGGAATTGTAAATGTTTCGAAATTATGTGTCAATTTGAGTAGCCAGGAATCGTAATCTACCTTACATCTGTGATTTGAAAATCTCTCCCTAAAATTCCATCAGTAGGAATCGGGAAATCATTTCTTTATTACATTTGCTTGTGTAGTACCCATCGTACTTACATTTCCCTGACCGATTCCAATTATACTGCATTTTTGACTGGGATTTGAGTTTTTCTGACTAATCCGCATTTGACAACTGATATATCAGAGCCACAATCAACAATGAATGATAATTACACATCTGACATATCAACCATCAGCTGAACGTAATTGGAGGCAGACACATTTATTGTGTATGCTGCTCCAAATGTACCCCTAAAGGGTGGATATTTCCATTAGTTGGCTGTAAAATATGTTGTTGCTGCGGCATTTGAATGTGTGGTTGCAGCGGCAATTGAATTGCCTGTTGCCCTGGGTGTTTATATTGGACACCATTTTGTTGAGCAAAGTACATATTCGGTGGATAACGTCCACTCTGAGTCCAATTACCACTTTGGTTCGAGAAGTTTCCTCGATGAGACCCATTTCCTCTCTGATTTCTATAGTGTCCACGATTTGATTGTGGATTTTGAAAATTTCAATTTCGATCATGTTGGTTATAATGAGAATAATTACCACGTCCTCTATGGTGCGTTCCACCACGTTGATTGATTTACTCGACTCGATAAAATTTGAGCATTTGTTGAGGATGTGTTGTTGCTATTTGATGAATGTTCAGCATTTTCCAATACCTTTTGAATAGCGTCATTAATTTTGTTGAAGGACCCAGCCTTCAGGATAAGCTTTGTATCTGTGTTCTTGATACCGCTTGTAAGAGCTTCTACTCCTTTCTTGGTTGCCATCGTATTAGCTCTGTTCACTGGAATTTGCTCCCTTACGTAACACGCTTTGAGTTTTTATGTTAAATTTTCAATTTCGTTGCAAAAAGATTCAATTGAATCCCGTTGCCTAACGGCTTTTAGTTTTGCTTCTAAACCATCAGATGTGATTTTCGAATCACAATGTCGCTTTAGTGCATCAGTTATCGCTTCCAAATCATCAGCACCGGTTATGATTTGGCGAGCGATGCCCGTTAAACGGGACTTCACGAATCTAATTACTGTTACCTGAGCCGCTTGCTTCTGAGCAGGGGTACCGGCGTCGAAATCATTGTCGACTGTGTCTTTAAACAAAGTCACGGCGTCAATGAATGCATCTAAGTGTTCTGGTGCACCATCGTACATTTGTACTAGGGTGGTGCCCAGTTTAATGTCTACCTTTGGGATTGCCATTTTATGTCCTTTGTATAATTTCAAAAATGTAAATATTATTTGAGAAACTAATTTAAATGAAATAAGTTGATGTAATTCCAACCGCGTGTTAATAATGTTATGAATGTCACCAAATACTAGTCTAATTGCTTGGAGATGAAATGGTTGCTGTTTGTTATCGATATTTTCAATTAAAACCAATATTTCATTGTATAATTGTTTAGCTACTTCAAGTTTTGCTACTAGAGTTTCTCTCCTATATCGCCGATTTGGCGATTTTTTAAATTTTTTAAAAATATTTGCCAATTTTTCAGTTTTTGTAGATAAAAAATCTTCCATTGATGTTATTAACTTACATGTACACGGTGTTTGCCATTTCCGTCGGCCTAGGGCCTTTTGTTACCCATACTGTATTTGCTTGTTTCACTTTTCACGGCACATTGTAGTTGTTAATTTTGTACGCCTCTAGTTGTGAACACTGAACTTCTAGTTCGACCCAAAATTCGACTGTTTGTTTTCTTAGCAAGCCGGCCTCTTGGCACGGTCAGCCATGTTATATTCGGACTTCGTAATCACAAGTCTATACTCAATGAAGGTTGAAAACATTCTGTCTTTATTGCATTCTTTTAAAAGTTACAGTCTCCTACTGGAGACACTTGAAGCACCGATATATAAATTTCTATGTACCCGATCACCAATCAGCGATCGTTGTACATGCGAAAGAGAGAGAGAGATAGCATATCCCTAAAAATCCATGACTGTACTCTTGGTAACCGTCATGGTTCATTAAATCAGTAATGCGACACTTCTGTTTGTCGCCTTAAATGCCAGGCATTGAACTGAAGGTTCGATGCCGCGTAGAAATATCCTTCTCAGCATGTTCCCACTGGTGTGGTCTGCTAGAAGTGCATTATTAAAAGAATGAGGAGAATGACATGTGAGATGCACATGTCACAGGAACATTCTTCACGGCATTCGAATGAATTAGAATTTACCATGGTCGATATTGAATGCTGTTTTCGGTATAACCTTCGGATTTATTTCTTTCTAATGGAATCCGCCTGGTAAATCCAGCACCATCAAATACTGAGCTTTTCAAGACGATCGAGTATTTCACTTATCTCCGGAAAAGGATGTCGGTCTGCGGGAGTTTTCCCATTCAACTTCCTGTAGTCCACTACTATCCGGTATTTTCTCTTACCTTACCTGTTGGGACCTTTTTTTGGGACCACTTTGTTCTTTGTTCTTAATTAGGTTGATTAATTTGTGGCAAAATCTTTCTCGTCACCATAATGTTCGTCGAACAATCTTTTTGATAGTTTTTGATAATTTCTCTAAGCTCAACCACCATTGTACGGGGTGATACGTGGCGAATTACTCGTCGGTTCTCCTGTCGGCGTCGTTGCTATGTTGATGCGTTGTCAACTGATGCTTAACGAAGCCAACTCGTTGTTGCGGTAATCATTTTGAACACTTTATTTGTTTAACACCACACTCGCGTATCCCACTTCTGATATCAATACTTCTCTAATGTAAGTGTTTCTCAGTCGGTTGAAGTTTTTAAAAACTGAGATTACTTTACGAAACATTATTATTCAATCAATCACGATACAGAAACATAACGAACTGCGCTGCCGGCTCGCTTTTATTACCTAATTTTGCCATCCTATGCGCGTTCCGCGCCCTCATGCCTGATTGGCGCGCGCTGCATGGCGTAATACACCACGTTGCGCGCCAAATGATTCTATTTACTTATTCATCTAACAGTATTTTCCTAACTTTGGTCACTTCGATTTCTTCTTCCATGTTATCTCCGCCGAATAGAATATCTTTCAGAAAAATTTTTTTTGATCCGTTTAGGCCAAAAATTCTTTTGTGGCTGCCATTTTCTGCTATTCCATGGATGTTTTCATTTCTAATATGGACTCATCGCGAATAGTTTGTCTGAATTTTGCCAGTGCGTTTGTTATATTTGCTTAAATACTGTTGATCATTGTTAGGTTATCCATAAGAGGAAAGATTCATATTAACGTTTTTGTTCCAGATTCATCGTTTTAACGTATAAGATCCATCGTGGTCGAAAAGTATGCCTTAATCGATTATTATGCTACTTTATTGTAGCGTGGAAAGGAGTGCATTTGCTGTTAGAATGGTAGTTTAACACCAGGGCGTTTTTCTTTCAACAAGGCGAAGACCTTCTCCTCGTCAAGTCCAGAATTCATCTGTTTCGTTTATTTCTTCCACAAAGATTTTAACAATTCTGCAAAGTTTTTCCTTAGCCTATGTTAGTACGGAAGTAAAACAAAACAACCGTAGAAATTTGGTTTTGTTTATCGGACGCGCGCTGCTAATGTTATGTTTACTTTGGGTGTCGCGTACGGTCGTAAAGTGGGTCAGCTTATTACGATCGCATACGGACGTAAAAATGGATCGGTTTATTATTGTTTATTATGCTACGCGAGTTTAAAGAGATGCTTTGAAAATAATTGGCATGACTCACAGGCATTGTTCCGCTTTAACCAATGTGTCGATTGAAGCAGAAAAATGTCAGTAAGCACATGTCAAGGAAATGAACTAATTTTGATATATGGTTATTATGGCATCATTTATTGATACTAAAGCAAGATGCCTAACGCGTATGCTACAAACTGTACTTGCTAACAGTTGATTTAACACCTTTTTAAGGACGCCAACTACGAGTTATCTCGTCCTATGTTTACTTACCATTTTTATGAAAAAAGCAACAAAAATTTTTTTTATGATACCTATGTACTAGAATTTGAGTTTTTAATAATATAATGTGATAAAATCAAATTGCCATTTTTGGCCAGATTTCTGAAAATTGCCTTGGCAGTCAACGTATTAAACAAAAAAAATAAAACTGACTATTGCTTTAGCCTTATGAGCCGCTTTCGACTTTTGAGTCTTTTTTTAGTAGTGTTGATTGATTGTAGATTCGATCTTTCGTTTATTTTCCTTAAATTCGTGTTAATATTTTCAAGTGTTTCAAGTTGGGTTGTTAATTCGTCGACTCAAATTTTCTTTAAACATATCAATAACCTCAATTTTCCAATATGTTTTTCCTTTTTTATTTCCACAATAGTTTTTAAATACATTTTGAATCGCGGTTTTTCAATACATTGCCGCTCGGAGCGCTTCATTTTTCGCGCATGATCTATAAGCTTTGTATAATTTGGCAATAGCCAATACTGCTACTATCACTAAAATTATACAAAGCAACCATTGCTGGCCCTCATGTAATTCAGAGTGGTGTTCCAGGTGGTTTACTATATCTACTTGAGGGTCTCCCGTGTTTTGTACTTTCTTTGAATTAAATAAACCCATCTTCTTGTGGGACATTAATGTAATTATGGTAAAAGATGAAGTAATAATCCATTAATATTTCTCGTATGTGTGCCAAGTTAACGGGTCATCCCCTGGCAGATTTTAAATTCTAACTATGATTTCTTCGTTTTCGGAAAGTCATTCTGTTTGAGTGGGGCAAAAGGCTTCGTTCGTTCATCCCATTTTTCGGGTTATCTATTTTTGTACATATTTATGTGAAAAAAAGAAGGGATGATTATGTTACTGTTCAATTCTTGGTTTTGATATATTTTCAAAATTTCTTCTTTAAAACAATCTCGCTGCCAATGCTTAACAGGCCAATTATATCTGATTATAATTGACGCCTAAGATCGTCGGGTCGCAACGAATGCGTTAACCATTGCTCCCTTATTACTATTAATTTCCAAATTTTTGTTTGTACCTTTTACTTACTTACTTTACATGGTTTTGCGTTTATCCTATGTTAGGACGGAAATAAAATAAAACAAAAAAAACATAGAAGTTTGGTTCGCCGCGCGCTGTTGTTGTGTTTATTTGTTTTTTAACGTTAATTTATTGTAGTTCCTGTTTGGTGCCTTTTTCAGGTTAACCAATATTTTCTGCAATAATTCTAAATTAGTTTGAATTATGTCCATTCGTGTGGAACTTACATACGTGTTCGATGGTGTTGTTTACTGCTGTCGATTCAAATAAAGTTGAGTTCAGTGCCAAAATATCTCCTAATCGCCACGTTTTTTTTTTTCATTTTAAAACTGTTTATCTCTTTTAGGTAAGTTTGATTGTTTCTTTAATGTCTATTGCACGCTGATATTATTCAGGCATACTTCCCGCTGTACCAACTGCTTCATGGAAGCTTTTTGGTACTTTCAGCGGATTGAATGCACAGGCACAATGCTTAACACTGCTACCGTCAACATCACCATTGCGCCCACGATTATCTGCACTTCTGTCGTATTCACTTGGGTGGTGTTTATATCCACAAACCAACCTATCTTTTTTTCTATGTTCTACTACACTTTTGAAAACAAACACTCTCCTAAACATAAAATGCTGGATCATGTGCAGCATGCAGATCTGGTTTTACCACTCAGTTTAGTTTTGACGAATTTAATTGCTGTTGATGGATGCTCATCGGGGGTCAAATCTACCAACAAAGCTACTGAATGAACAAATGCTTCTGCACAAGTAAATGAACCACAATGCACGAGCAGTTGCCGTTTTAATGCCAAATCTAGTTTCTGGGTTAGACATAGCTACTCTACTATTTTTATTGTTCTTGTTTTTATTTTCGTGTAATTTAAGAGTTATTAACTGTTTGTCTTCGTAATCAGTATTTCTTGAGGCTATTATTAAAAATCTAAGCTGAGATTCGGGAATCTAGTGTTCAGGTAATATAAGATTGTCTTCTATTTCCTTGAACAGTATACTTGAATAATTTAACTTAGCAGTTAAGGTTTCAGTTGTAGTTTTTCTATATCTAGATTTTTTTAGACTTGAAAGAAACTGGAACACTGGCTGGGATGGATCTGTTGTCAGCTGTTTACGGCGGGATGGGGGCTTCCCCTCTGCGCTCGTTCTTGAAAAGACACACGTTTCCTCTCGCTGCATTCTACAATGCTCTGTTTCACGTGCAACAGGTGGAGCGGAATGCTACAACACTCATTTTCGCGTTCTGCTGCATTTTTTCTCAGGTTCACTTCAGCTCAATGGTACACGGTTCAGTTCACTTCGTTCAGAACATAGCGAGATTGAACGTAATTAGAAAACCCGATGGGATTTAGAGTAATTCGCGCCGAACAGACATAATTTGTCGCATGCCGTTCTGTTGTTATTGTCTGTGCTTTATACACTCAATATTGCTCACGTTAAATAAGTTGCGGGAAGGTTAATGCTTTCACACTGATTTACGCTTAACATTATTCACGGTTCACGGAAGTTTCTGGTGCCTCACTGGTTTAGACATTATCAATATTGCCAATAGATTTAGCAGCCTTCGGCGCCTGTGTTTTCGTGTGCTCTTTGCAGAGTCTGTACAGTTCTATGCTTAGTTGTAAAGCCACGATCACTAATATCACTGTTAATTTCAGATCGTGCTGCATGTGCAGCTCTTCGTGCCATTATAACAGGTTCAGAATGTGAACCTGTGGATTATCACTATTCTGCACATTCTTTGAGTTGGTTTACCCATTTTGCACTTCACTGGTTTTCAACTTTTAAAACTTTGAGTTTTTCAAGTTACTTAACTTACTTAAGTTACTTAAGTTGAAAGCTTTTTCTTTATTAACGTCTAAAATTACGCACAGCAAGATGTTTGATAAGTTCTTTTGCACTGAACTTAAACCTTAGCTGAACCAATTTTTCTCATAAAATAGGTTCGACAGCCACGGTCGCCATGTGGTGATTGTGTTCGGTTCAAAAGTGAACTTAGCCGATAACGTGGTGCTCCATCCAGGCAGAACAGGGATCGCTTGGCCAGGTTTTTCTCTTGCGGTGTCCGCGAAGAGATCAAAGTGAAGGGCCTGAATGTTGGTTGGCAAAAGGCTTGCTCGGAAAAAGTGAATCGTTTATTTATATGATGTCACAATTAGTTTTACATCATAATACTGTCCTATTCTTTGTTCTATACAATAATGCAAATGAGCGGGACGATTGGAGAGTCTCACTTCGATTCATGAGAAATGCTAATTCAAAATATTTGGGTAGCATTGGCCCGGACCGAAAATGCATTTTGAAACCCTTCGTTTTGCGTGCGGGTCGGTTGGGACCAACGCGGGATTATCACTTTTCACTTGTTTACACGACTATTTTGTTTACGGTATTGGTTATATTTTGTAGTCTCGAATTCATCTGATTGTTAATTTGGTACTGTTTATTGTTTTCAGTAATGAGGTCGTTCAATGAGCTGTTTATGATGCGTAGATCTTGAGTGTCGGGGTTACCCACTATCCATTTCCAGGTTGTTCCTATTGTGTCCCACCTCTTCCTTCGAGCGATGGATGATGGTTTGATTTGATGGAAATTAGTATAACGCGTTTTTGTTTTACAATTTTTGAAAGTGGATTAGAAAATTTCTTGCTGGCTAATGCTGTAACTAATTCTATAGTAGTCCCTATATCCGTTTAAATCTTGCATTTTCCAATTTCCAAAACAAGGATAGGGTCGTTGTTTAAATGGCTGATTCCTAGGTCTTGGCAGTGTATTTCTATCATGAATACGAGTACTCCTATCAGCATAATTTTCATCTATTAGTGATAAGAAGAGATGAGAAGGAAAATATGTTTAACCTAGTGCATGAATGTACAGTTTTGTTATATAGAGCAACGGATAGTTTTACAATAGATTGTGTGCCTAAATTCTGAAATTTGTATTTGTTCGAGTTAAAATTTTCTATGTTTTTGAATGCGCCCTTTCAATTTGGTCGTTGGATTCCGACGATGCTGCATATTCTAGGCAGCAACCAAGTTGACTCAAAAAGATTCTATGTTGAACTGAGCGAAATGTAATTTCATGGTCTGTAATTATCTCTTTCGGGACTCGGAATGAACTGAAGTATTTACTAAGTGCTTTCTGTACATGTGCTAGATTTTTTGTCTTTACATAATTCATCTGAAGATGTTTCGAAAACGAGTCAATTAGTGATAAAAAAACTATGGTTTGCTAATTATTACCATTTGAAAGAATAAATGGTTTGTCTTCTATGGGACGTGGTGTTTTTCTTTGTAGCGTTTTCGTTCATACTTGTGTTTATTGCAGTGAGGAAATGCATCTGAATAGATTTTTATTAGTTTGGCCATGTATGGAAAAAAATATGATCTTCTGATTTGAGCTTCTACTTCGTTTGTTCCCCTATGGGCTCTGCCATGTTCGGTAGAAATGATTGAATTTTGCCTGTCTTCGTTTGTAACATCTTCGATTTGTATTATGTTCTCTGGGGCGATGATGGCAGTTTGTCTGCCTTTATGGTAGGTTTTCAAAAATTCAGTAATGTCAAATTTTTGATATTCTGGTTGGACAATTGTAGTTCTTTGGAAGTGAAATTATCGTTTCAGAGATAATTGTGGTTATCCTGGCTATTCGAAAAATGATTTGATTATGATAATAGTTAATGGTTCGGTCGACATGGTGAATATAAAAATCTGACGAGTCATCTGCAGAATGGATAGTTTCTGCATCTGAATTTGAGATTTCAGAAGATGAGGGATTGTTCATTTGTGATATTACTTCCATATTATCCGCAGCACCTGAAAGGGAAGAATTTTCATTACTATTGGACTCATTGATATTTATTTCATTTGGTCGTCTGCTCAGAGCAACTACAACTACATTTGTTCTGCCTTCCTTGTACAAGACGTCAAAAGAATAGTTCTTTAGATCGAGTGCCCAACGTAAGATTTTGTCATTCTTTATGGAGTTTTTTAGAAATTTGAGGGGTTTGTGGTCTGTTAGTAAAGTAAATTTAACTCCGTAGAGGTACGGTTTGAATTTATTGATGGCCCAGACTATTGCCAAAGCTTCTTTTTCAATAGTGGCGTATCTTGTTTTCGTATCGTTCAATGTTCGTGAAGCGAATGTAATTGGCTTCTCTATTTTGTCCTGGATTTGTGATAGTACGGCTCCGACTGCATTGTCCGAAGCGTCTGTAGTTAGAATGAATGGCTTATCAAATTGTGGGTATGTTAGGACTTGATCGGTGGAGATAGTTTGTTTGAGGGTTGTGAATGCTTGGGTATAGGCTTGATCTTGTATGTTTATGAGTACGTCTTTTTTCAAATATTTGGTCATTGGTCGTGTGATCCTGCAGAAATCTTTTATGAACCGGCGGTAATAACCGGCTAAACCTAAAAATTGTTTTATTTGTTTTTGTGTTTTGGACAAAGCCTAGCTTATTTTTTAATTTTTTCTGGATTTGGTTTTACGCCTGTGAGAAATTCTGTCTCTCTTTTCAAGAATTCACATTTGTCTAGCTGTATTTTTAGATTGAACTGTGCGAGGCGCTTCAATATTAATTCCAGATTTTCCAAATGGTTTTTAAAATTGTATCCAACAATCACGATGTCGTCGAGGTAGACGTAGCAGAAATTACCTATATATTCCCATAATATGTTGTTCATTGCTCGCTGGAATGTTGCACGAGCATTTTTCAGACCGAAGGGCATTCTATTAAACTCGAAATGTCCTTTGTCTGTGGAGAAAGCAGTTTTTTTCTTTATGAGTCGTGTCCATGGGAATTTGGTGAAACCCTGCTTTTAAATCGAGTGTGGTGAAGTAAACGAATTTACCGAGATTGTCCGGAATCTCCTCGATTTGCGGCATTGGAAATCTATCGTCGATAGTCTTTTCGTTTAACTTTCGATAGTCTATGATGACTCTAATTTTCTTTTTCCCTGAAGCATCTTGTTTCTTTGGGACAACCCATATCGGAGCGGAATGAGGACTAATCGATGGTTTTATTATGCCATTATCCAACATTCCTTGAATTTGTTCCTGAACATCCTTCTTAAAATGGTGGGGATATCGGTAACTTTTTATGTAGATAGGGCAATCGTCCGAGGTAATAATTTAAGCTTTGTTGCAGTTGTTGCTGACAGTTTTTCGCCTTCTTTAAACAAAGTTGATTGGTTCTCATACTATCTATTTTTTAATGCCGATTTCCTCAGGCTTATTGGTTTAGAAATCTGTGTTAGGGAAACACAGCTTCCAGCGATCGTACATCAATCGCTGCGCAATCAGAACTGAGTTGATTTCGGAGCTGGCATTCGTTTATATACGGATATGTGTGATTTTCATAGCCCGTTTTCCAACCAAACGAAAGCCATTGAAACAAGTTTTCAAGTCAATCATTAAAAATCATATAACCCTTGGAAATTTTATCTTTAGAATGAAATGATTATCATACCACTCCGTTCAGAAGGCAGAGAGTTTTCGCAACTTTGAACTTACACCCCGGTACAGAAATGAAAGACGTAATCCTACGTCAAAACTAATACCAGATGGGCCAATCAGAAGAACACTCCGAGCCAAATGTGGCCCAGGAGCATCTGGTTGAGTATAGCAGATCTACACTATATAAAAGTATAATATCAAATGAATTATGATTTCTTGTTAGCCGCCTATTTTTTCCTAGATTCTAATATGTCGATTCGATAGAACAAAAACGAAACACGAAACAAGCACAAAACAACTGCCTTGGGTTATGTCTTGCCAAGTTATCACTTTTTAAAACCGATATACATCTCATGTTACAATAACCTTTTTTATTTCATAATTTTATATTTCCTGTTAATTTATTGTTATTCTCGAATTCACAAATCCACGATAATAGAACGTTATATATATAAAATTGTAGAACGCAGCTATTCAGTATCATAGTCGCTAGTAGTGTACATTTGTAATATTTATGTTTAATTTGTTATCGTTTTCTAAGTTATACATGAAGATGAGTATCATGTCATCATGTGATGTTTGTTGCCCTAGACTCGACTATCTTGTAACATATGTTAGGAATTCTGAAACTGTAAGACGAATTATATTATGAACGCTGATTTTCTTGTTATCGCGCCAAAAATGGCAGCATGATATTGTCAGTTGCTGAGAAGTATTCGCATGCAAGCTTAACGAGCAGCAAGTAATTCTATTATTATTACTGACGTAATTTACTTTTATATACCATCACACAGTTTAAACAATGGCCTAGTAGGACACGTTTTTAATGACATTTAAAGAAACAACAAATATGAAATTCGTACTCTTATGCAGCTATCTCAATGTATACAGTAGCCGAGAAAGAGGAAAAAAGGAAATAAAATATATATATTTATATTCAATATCGCATAAAAATGTAATTATTTTCCGAAATTCCAAATTTCCGCCATTCAAACCAGACCGATTGTTGCGAGAAATCTCATGAATTATTTCAATATGTCTTGTTCTATGTACTCGTAGTTTCTTTGCAGTTTTTTTGGTTACTAAAATTCGCTCTGACTCTCCGGTACTTCATCGTAGATTGTTCTGAAAATTTCGCAATTTCATAGCGCAACGCTCACCCTTCCTCGAGCATCACCCACGACTGTTATCGTTAGCTGTGAGTTATGACACACTGACATCCAAATCCGTGACTTTACTAAGATCCCGAGAATGGCTCAGGCTTCGGTGGGTGGTTCCAGGAGTACGGAGATCCTCTCCTGGAAGATGGCGCAAGTTTGAGCGACGCGGCTATATTTCCTTTCGATGTTAGCGCGCACAAGAAGTACGTCAATCATCCCCGTTGTTTTTAACGTATTCATTTCGGATTACGATGAAATGAAGCTACAAAAGATAACTCAATGGACCGAAATTCCCCTAAATCCAGCAATTGGCCGGTAATTGACTCTCGGATAACGATGAATGTTGCTCTGGGCCAGACAGGATCACGTAGTTGGTTGCAATGAGTTCTAATAATCTTCTGTTTACTTTATAGCCAGACGTTGTATAGCACTCGACCGACAGATTCCTTGTTCTTGTTACCAAGACCAGCTGTTTTCGGAATGTATTTTGGTCCAAACCAGTTTCTTTGTGCATTAATGTTTGGCCATGTGGTGCGCTTCGACACGATGTAGAACGATAACAAACAAAAAGGTTGCTCTAGTCTCGCGGAAGGCTTCTCCTCACGATGTGTTTTCCTCCAGCATCCTCTTAAACGTGTATACAAATCGTTCGGCAAGCCCGTTGGATTGTGGGTGATATTGTGGTGTTTCAGATGGAGTTTGTCGTTCTGCTCACAGTAGCGTCCTCGCGAACGAACTGACGACCGTTGGTCATTACCAGCGTCTCTCGCATACCGTGAGTTGCAAAAAATTCGCTAAATATTCTAAGCGTGGTTTCAGTGGTGATTCGCTTGGTTGGTACCACCTCAGGTAGTATAAATGATCAGGTAGTAAAAGTCATCTACATGCCCAGCATAATCTGCATGCACACGTTGCCAACTTTCTAGGTTGATTGTAAACCCAAAGTTAATTTTTAGCACATGTTCTGGCATCCCGATTTATTACATTAAATGAGCTGAAAGGTAACATAAAATGTTCTACTCCCCAATACATGTATATCATTTGTATAATACATATGCTAGAGCCAATATGAGGGAGCGAAACAGGAGACACATTTAAATGAAAGCATATGAAAGCTTTTCGTATAGTTTGCCAAATACACGGCCCAGACGGAGAAAGATATATTCTCGTTCATGTTCTTCTTTATCGTCTTAGAAAACACCTTCCAACTTCATTCTATGATGAGATGTAATATTATCACGCTCCTTTATAATAGCGCTGACAGCTATATGGATAGCGTGGTCGTGTAAAGTAACTTTGCATTCCAGCCAGCCTTGGTTCGATCCCCATTGAAATGAGAAAATGAAAAGAGAAAAGAAAACAGAAAGAGATGTCTGCACGCATACATACAAACCATTTTTAAGCTTTCAAAATAGCTCATTATTTGCGCATTTGACTCTCATGAACAGGAAATGGCATCTTTTCTGCCGAAGATGACATGTTTTCTGCCAACGCTAGTTTGGGTGTACTACTGTCTTTTGCTGCATTTACGGTACATGAACAGACTCTTTATTATAAAAAAGAAACAAATGATACCACAAAGCCTAATCTCCTTTTGCATCCCATAAGCCCAGGAGTGGGTTAAATTTTCCAACGTAATGCTGAGAAGCAGTCTTCCGAAAAACACTTACACATGTGTATGCCATGTTCAAATTCTATATTTGCGCTGTACTCGAACATGCTTTTTGCTAGTGTTCAATGTTTATCCCAAACACGTCCAATGATACGCAAACATAAACATGTAGAAATGGCACGCGTTCCTCACATCATAAACAAACACGATGTTTACAATGCAAGCACATCTTGTGCAAAACATACTACCCGTTGGTGCAATATTAATTGTTTTTCATTTCCTTTCACGCACGGAAAAAAATATTCCTCCTGAAACATTTCTTTGTAGAATACTTTTTCGCAGAAACTAACTAGAAATTTTGTTCGTATTGCAAAAATTGCATGAACTCAGAGACTATGAGTTCATGCACATTTTGCAAGTCTGAAATAATCCATAGTGTTTCCCGTGACAAGAAAACATAATCTGAATAGAAGGAAGCTTTTATGAGAATTTTTTAACGTGCATATTGCCAATTAATGTTTCGGAAACCCGACTGCACAACGGGGCGAAGTCATAAAAATGCTGGCCAAATAAATAAATACCCAAAAATTAGTTCTGGATGCATGTTATCAGGGAAGTTTATACCTATTCTTGGTATTTTGATATGAGTAGCTAAACATCTCTGTCACGCTTCAATTCTTTCAATTTTAGTGTTTGTTCAAATAGCGGATGTTACATAAATTCAATTTATAAATTGATGAGTGCACTGAATAATGATGGCATGATAGTTAAATATGTTCATAAGCAAATTGATCTGAAACGAAGAAAATCCATCAGTTGGCCAATTCATGGAAAATACACGGAAACATTCAAACGTGAGCTCGAGCCTCTGTGACTCTGATCTTGATCCGAACATGATGATCCTTTTCTGATAAATTTTCGATATAAATCTAGTGGGAAAGTCGCTCAACGATCATTGCGAAATGAATGCTAGTAAATTAAGTAATATGCGTCAGTCCAAAACCCTTGTTTATGAAATAACTTGCCCAACTGTTTCAGAAAGTGCATGTTAATTTTGTTAAAAATATCGCGCTAGTAAGAATACCGCATCTGTATTTCAATCAAGAAAAAGAATGTCGATTGATAATAACTCCGCTTCTGCTGTAAATAAACATGCAGATGCTCTGCATGTATGTGTAGCAAGATCCCTATTCGCTTCTTATACTCTACACACTGCCGTTGCTTGAGCTGAGAACGCAAGAGACACCATGTTTGAACACCATGTGAAACATTGGGATCAAACAGCGCATAATCAAACATACTACGAATACAAACATGTCACATTTTCAAACACAGGTACGAAAAAATCATGTTTGTGTGCAAACACAAAACTGCAAAATCTCTGCGTGAACATGTACATCTCGTACGCAGTGTTTTATGTGAAACATAGAAGAATGCTGAGAAGCGCCAAAACTCTATAACAATAATAACCAATGATGATGGTTTTTTTTTCATTTCAGTGAAATTGTTAGTGTAGTTTAATTGAGCTCAGCATAATAACGATGTATTTTTATTTATTAATTTGTATGACATGTATGACACAAAGTCGCACAGATTGGTTACAGACACCTAATACTATTCTCAAAAACTACTCTGTTAATGTTAAAACCGAAAGATGTAGATATGTCATTGAAAAGTCTGCAATATCTGTCAAGCGGGCTATTGTAGCCATAGACAGTACGGTGTCTTCGAATCCATAAAAAGCTAGTACTGCGAAGCTGACGGGCTGGAGTATAAAAACTGACGTCCTGTAGTAGACATCCAATATAATGACGAATGACGTCAAAAACGAATAGTCTCTGTAAAAAGTCTCGTCGACTCGATAGCGTTTGTAGTCCGATGAGCGCACATCTCTGCTCGTATGGAGGCAAATTGTCAGGGCTTTACCTTGGAAGTCGGTGTAACGCAAATCTTGCAAAACTTTTTTTGAATCCGTTCAATTCGTGAAACGTAGACAGCATGATATGGAGCCCAAATTTGTACTCCATATTCAAGAACACTACGAGCCAACAAACAATAAAAAGTTTTGTGCGCACAAACGTCGTCGAACTGCGCGATGTTGCGGCATCAGCTTTTACGATTGCCCTGGATATGTTGTTGGGTTATGTTTTCCGAAATTGTATTTCGGACCGATTTCTTCTAGCCAGTCACAAATATGTATTTCGTTGTAACGTAGCTTTAGCTGTAGGTTTATTTTTAATTTAGTTTTACAATAGTTCATAATTATAATAATTCGACTTACAAAATTCGGTTTGCCTGTGTAGCATGAGACAATTGATTCTTCACCAAACAATTAAATTTTACTTCCTGTATAATTATGTAAGGTTAGGTAAAGTTCATGGTAATCTTGTAAATAAGTAATTTCATCGTAGGTATTCACAATTTGCATGAATTTGTATAGAATAAGTTTAACTATAAGAACAATAACTTTAAGTATACATTAAAAATAATTTGATAGGAATATAATTTTAAGAAAACACACTAGATTAATTTACGCCACCTTTTGATTGCACGCTCTATCTAGGAATGAATGCAAGGGAAAGAAACGATAACTGTTCGTGTTCATTATGGTATTTCCTTCTTCCTGTCTTCTGTCAGAACGACGTTTCAACCAAGGAAGGTGAAGTGGAAGGTAAAACGTAATGTCAGAATTGCCGTTCGGACGAATCCCGTATGTTTGAATTTATTTACATAGATCGTATCCAAGCAACACTAAGCATTAACTACAGTTTCGCCGGCACGGTTGATTACCGCTATTGTAATGTGACTACTAGACCACCCGCGCGATAATAAACAAAATTCTAAATTGTTCAATGCCCCTAAGGCAATAAATCCCCCACGAAGACGCCGAGCAACGCAAGCATAAGTATTATTCGACTACAAGCCTCTTTACTGGGCCAAGGGTCTGTTTATTATTTATGGTTGCGTAACTCGATGCGAACCAAGCGTGATTGTACATTTGCTTTCTTTCCGCTTTGCCGCTAGCCTCGGCAAGGCCACGAATAGTAAACACATGTGCAAGAACCCCGCTGGGTGCCGGTCTTCCTTGTTATTAATTCTGGCATACGGAAGAGATGTTCCGCACATGGTTTTCTTTAGAGTGCGTCTGACCACGCCTAGAAATTATTATATGTAAAATAGCTAGGTACATAGGAAATAAGACAATTGAATAAAACCAAACGTGCGGCACTTGGGCCGCACAGTCGAGAAAGCTACACCAAACGTAGCAGTTAATTATCTCCATCCGAAAGACTGATGCAGTGACTTGTTTACACTATGAACCAGCACAAAAAAACAAAGCTGCAAATTATGCGCCAGTGGCCGTACCACGATCAAAGCATTTCCTGAATAAATAATATCACATTAGACGAGCCAGCTGGCGGATGCATATGCATTGAGGTTACTATTTTCAACGACAACTTTTTATTTATTATACTGCTTCAAGTACCTTCGACAAAATCAAATGTAACCATACCAACGTAAGTTATAACATAAACAAATCCAAACCTTTCGTCTTGCCATTCCTCATACGTACTTTCTAAATAGTGTAAGTTACGAGCCACCTGTTACCTCCACCATCTTGGTTTCAACCACCGCTTATTTACACTCGACTGTAACGTCTTATGCCGTGTTGCCAGTACCAACACCATTATTAATCGAACAATATCAGTTTGAAGCGCGTAGCAATATAGCATCGAGCTGATCGTACACCCATAGTTAATTTTTTGCTCATGTTTTGTCATCTCGATTTGTGACATTAAGTGAGACATAACATAACAGAAAATGTCATGACTCACAAATACTGGTAAGCATTTGTATAATATACATGGTACAATATAAGATTAATACGAGCGAGCGAAACAAAAGACAAATAAGCTTTCCACATACTTTGCCACATACAGGACCCAGACCGAGATAGATATTGTTCTCCTTCATGCGCTTCTTTTTTACTCTTAGAAAACACTTCCCAACTTCATTTTATAATCAGGTGCAATATTATCACGTATTTGCAGAACAACTACTGAAGCATCATTAGCCATGTGGAAAGCGTGATCGTGTGTGCTTTGCATTCCAGCCGGCCTTGGTTCGATCCCCATTGACGTCGCATGGACGTTTTTTTGCACTATCCCAAATGAATTGAGAAAAGAAAACTGAAAGAGATGTCTGCACGCATAAATAAAAACCATTTTTAAGCTTTTAAAACAGCTCATTATTTGTTCATTTGACTCTCCAGCACACTAAATGGCATCATTTCTGCCAAAGATGACATGTTTTCTGCCAACGCTAGTTTGGGTGTACGATTAACTGGTCACACACGTCGTGGATGAATAAAACGAAGATCAGAGGTCCCAAGTGACTGACTTATGTATTTTCTCACATCTTAGCTCCATGCGAATGATCAACGTTAGTTGTTTTAGATATGCAGACCATACATAACTTGAATGAAAATTCTTACTGAGATAATAACAGTTTTCAATTTTTCGAAATAATCCGGCTCTAAAGTGTGCGACACAACGTCCCGTCTCCGTAAAGTCAACGTAGGGGAACGAAACATCAAATATTTTCTCATGGAAATCGTAAGGTGGAATTCACATACATCATCAACAGCAACTTCGAAGTCGGCAGGATAAGTCCAAGAGAATAGTTGAAGGAAAGGTGACGGTGACTTAAGTCTTCTGGGATTTCTGGGATTTAAGTCAGTTAATCAGTCGGGCAACAGCTCTGCTCTGCAAGACACATCGGGCTACTGTTCTATAAACAACTCAACAATGAATAATCAACCATCTCCGCTGTCCGGTGGTCTAACTGGATAATGGAAGAACAGAAAGAATACTCTTACGCCTAAATGGCTACTGTGTAAATGTACCATATGCAATGGTATAGAAGGAATACTGGCAAATGGCAACTGTGTAATGTGCTAATTATGAGTATGATAACCATGTGATATGTACACGATTTAAATTCGGCTCTGTTACAGGTAAAAATGCTAATGAGTCTATAATAAATAAATGGGATAAAAAAAATATCAGTTGGCTAAGTTTACATGTTTTCATTCGTATTATGATAAACGTCAATGATACTATACTATAGTTTGCAATGAAAAAATGTTGGTTTCTCAATTGCAAAGACGAAACAAAACACGTTCAACATTTTTTGTTCTTCATAACATAATTTGATGGATTTTACTTGGAGGCCGGAGGCCGCAGCCTCCATCCCAATAACGAAACCCACTCCGTGGAAAAAAAGCGCTGCATTGGTGGTCCGAGGACATCAAAGGGGAGGTCAAGAAGCGGAGAAAGTTTCTGCGTACGGTCAAACGACTACCAGTAGAAGACTCAATGAAGGAAGCTGCCATGAACATGTATCGAGTGCAACACATCAGAGTACGGTGGTTAATCCGGAAGGCGAAGTTAGACAGTTGGACTGGTTTCAACGAAAACCAGTCCTCTGCGGATCTTTGGCGCAGAGTAAACGCACTAAATGGGAAGAGAAGGCCACAAGCTCCCAAAATCTCTGGCACCGATCTACAACAAAGCACTACGGACTGTCTCCGGTCTCCTGCCATCAACATCAGCTGCCTCTGTCTGCGCTGAAATTGGAGAACCTCCTTTCGATCTAATCATAGACTCGGCGATCGTAGTCAAGACTGCCAGTTTCTTGTCGAAAACCAGCGGTAGAGGGGGAGCCACCTGACTGCCCTTAGCAACACGATCCTGCAGCGGGTGGCGCATTCCAACCTCCCCCCGGTGGCAGAACAATCCTGGTTTGGTGCGAACGACTGGAGGTTCCCAATTGTTCTCGTGGAGAACGGCATTAGGGACAACTTCCGAGCCGGGGCGAGCTCGATCAATCTGCTAGAATATTTTAAGGTCATCATAACAGAAAAATACCGTCTCCACGAGATCAGATACTCGGACAGCTCAAAAGGACCGTAGGGAGTTGGATTTGGGGTAAGCGATAATAAAAACAGTCTGATTCCCAGCAAGAAACTCGAGGACATCTGCCAGCTCTTCTTCGAAGTGGCCGGCATCTTAGAGGCAACTACAACTTCATTCTCCAAGCCGTTGTTGGTCGTCTCCGATTCGGCAAGCGCCATTGATGCCATCGGTACGACCAGGTCCAAACATCCATGGGTACAGGCTATCAGGAAGTACATATTGCCCGACACTGTGCTTATGTGGGTCCCCGGGCACAACGGCATCGCAGGGAATCACCAACTCTTTCCGCATCTTTTGGACCGAAAGGTGGTTCGCAGAGAGGGGGAAATTCCTCAGAAAAGTCAAGGGCACGATTGTCAGGTTTGACGATGTTAAAGGAATGAGAGAACAACGAATCCTCTCCAGACTGATGACCGGTCACTGCTCGGTCTCACACGGATTCAATAGAGAACACTTCCATCTACTCTGCGACCACTGCCAAATCCACAACTCCGTCGGGCACTTCTTGTGTGGTTGCCCGAAATTTGATGATCTGCGAAACCTTCATGGAATTAGCGGAAGTGTAAGAAGCATCTTGAGGGACGATCTAGCAAGAGTAGCAGCGCTTGTCTATTGTCTATTTTTTTAGATCTAGCGTCTGAACAATGGATCAGACAAGAAGATCCTTGTTCCTTCCACTCCACGTTGAAGGGGAAAAAGAACACTTCGGCATCTTCAACGGCACGGCTTCCTCTCCACTGGCCCGGAGCCACGGATCGAGGACATCTTTGTCATCTAGTCCAACAAGCAAACAGCAAGTTCTTTGTTAAGTTATGTTTCGCAAAAGGATTTATCTGTGTTTAATTTTTATGTCCAATTTTTATGTGATAATTTTATGTGCAATCTTTTCCCAACCAAACCTTGCGGGCATTCCGTCGATAAAGTGGCGAACCAGCCCAGGAGGCTGAAAACCTCTCAAATAAAGAATTAAAAAAAAGGATTTTACGTTCTTTCCCCAAATCCAGCGCGAAACCACGATTCAAAATGACGTCATGTTTACAGATTTTTGTTTTTCAATTTGCTAAAAGAAAGTATCAGTGTAGGTCGGTAATAACGTTGTCGGTAAAATAGGCATTTCACTCAACAGCAACAAGAAATATAAACAAAAACAAATGCACGTGCCCGCTGTTCAGTTTTCATAACATTGATTTTATTTGATTTGATTCGTCGACGTGTATTCAAAAATGTCGAAGCCATGCTCAAAATGGACAGAACTTTCGACTCCACTCAGTCCACCGGTTCTACAAGTATTAGCGAAATGTGGCTTCGAAAAAATGACACCCGTACAGGTAACGTCTATTATATTTGTAACATCCTAAGTAATCATGTGCGCGAATTTTGTAGGCGGCGACAATACCTTTGCTGCTATCTTACAAGGATGTAGCCGCAGAAGCAGTCACTGGTTCTGGTAAAACACTTGCCTTTGTGGTTCCATTGCTGGAGCTTCTTTTGAAACGCCAAAAAGATACACAATGGAAAAGATCCGAGATTGGTGCGATTATAGCATCACCAACACGAGAGTTGGCAACGCAAATCAGCGATGTTTTGCAGCAATTTCTCGACCATCCAGATTTAAGTGCGTTCAAGCAAAAACTGTTGATCGGTGGAAATGCAACTGAAGAGGATGTAGATTCACTCAGAAAAGAGGGTGCGAATATACTGGTGGCAACACCTGGTAGATTGAAGGATCTATTAGAACGGAAAAGTGATTTGAACTTAGCCGCAAAAGTAAAAAGCATGGAACTGCTTGTGCTAGATGAAGCCGACCGATTGTTGGATCTTGGATTTGAAGGGACGATCAATACTATCCTAGGCTATTTGCCTCGACAGAGGCGCACCGGATTGTTTTCAGCCACCCAAACGAAGGAAGTGAAGGATTTAATGAGAGCTGGTCTGCGAAATCCGGTGCTGGTTACCGTCAAGGAAAAAGCGACCATGAGTACACCGAAACTCTTGCAAAATTTCTATATGGTTTTAGAAGGCGAATATAAACTAGTGATTCTGTTGGACTTTATCCGAAAACAAAAACTGAATAAAGCGATGATATTTTTCTCAACATGCGCTTGCGTGGAGTATTGGGGAATTGCGCTAGCAGAACTGCTAAATCCAATAAAAGTACTCGCTCTCCATGGAAAGATGAAGTCTCAGCGAAATCGAATATTGGTAGATTTCAGAGAATCAGAAAAAGCCTTATTACTTTGTACAGACTTGCTGGCACGTGGAGTTGACATACCGGAGATGGACTGGGTTATCCAATGGGATCCTCCATCCAATGCTGCTGCATTTGTTCATCGCGTTGGCCGAACGGCTCGCCAAGGCAACGAAGGTAATGCTCTGATAATGCTTATGCCAAACGAGGAGGCATATGTGGATTTCCTTACTCGCAATCAAAAAGTATCGCTTAAGAAACTAGAATATGACGTCGGAGAAGAAAAACTAACAAAAACATTGAAGAATCTTCATCGACTTCAGACGAATGATCGAGGAGTTTACGACAAGGCAAATCGTGCGTTTGTTTCACATGTTCAGGCTTACAGCAAGCACGAATGTAATCTCCTTCTGCGAGTGAAAGATCTTGATTTGGGAAAAATAGCTACCAGCTATGGTTTACTGCAACTACCTAAAATGCCCGAAATGAAGCCACAGTTCAAAGATACCTTCCGTGGACCTGCTACCGAAATCGATTGTAACAAATTAGTGTACAAGGACAAGCAGAAGCAGGCCTCATACGATAGTAAATTGAAGCTTTTCCAGGAAACTGGCGAATGGAAAGGGAAGAAAAAAATGCTAAAAAAACAATCAGTCCCCTGGGAACTGGCAAAGCAAGCACGTGAAGAGCGGAAGGAGATACGGAAACAGCGCCGAGAACAGAAACAGAAAAAGAGGGCAGCTATGGAAGCGGGTGAAAGTCAACCGATCAAGAAGAAAGCGAAATTCTCCCGGGAAGAGTTGGAGGAACTGGCGAATGATATAAGAGCTCTGAAGAAACTGAAGAAGAAGAAAATTACTGAAGATGAGTTCGAAGATGAACTGGGCATCGATAGCGATTTTGTTGGTAGCAATGATGGTGAATAGATATATTTTGCAAAAAAAAAACAAGTCACAATACTTAATAATATTGAGAATATGAGAACATTCTTTTAGATCACTGCTCTATCGACATATAACATGCGGTGCTCTATCGACATGCGGTCGTATGTCTATTCTCAGAGCCTTTTTACCATTTCGGTCGTATGTTTGCTCTCAACCATCACAGGGGGGAGGGGGTTCGAAGGTCGCATTTTTAGCGTTACATTATTTGTGCACGATGCACTACTATATAAAAAATGTAAGCTCGCAACCGAAACTGAACATTTTGTGAATGGATAATATGGATTTGAATTCGGTTGTCTTAGCCGAATTGCTATCAAGAAGATTCGTGTTGAAATCGCCAAGTAGTAGTATATATTCGTATTTTGTCCCATAGTTAGACAACAATCTATCGACTATGTCTGCACAATCTACTTCAGGTGGATTATAGAAAGTACATAATAAAAGATTTTTATTGCTGACTATGGGCCCTATTAGAGAAATCGAGGCGATAAGAATTTTGCTCGTTAGACCTATTTTACTATTACAGAAATCGAGCAATTCGATAGCACCGAGCGAGTGATAGCTATCGATGCAAGTGTCAGAACTTATCGAGTTGTTTGGTTCACTTGTTGCATATCTTCAGAGAATTATTTTGTTTTGGTTTGCGTCCCTGATATTTTCCTTCAGGAAACATTTCAGAAACGCTTGAATATATGCAATTTTCAACACATGTTCGTTTGTTTTGATCAGTATTTGTTTTACGGTGCTGCCAGAATAGTCCATACAAGGTAAGTGTTCAATCCAACATTATTCATATTAATCATGTTATAATTTACAATGCAGAACTTACTTCCAGCGCATATTTCAGTGGCTGAAAACGAGTGGACAGACAAATCACCATCTGTTTGAACGACTCGTTGAACCAATGAAAGCAAACGTAAACATTGCTCGAGGTATTTGTGGAGGCAGTTCAAATAGAATCCCGGTTAAGGAAACGTGGGAGGAATTCAGTGAGGAGCTTAATGCGCTGAGACCATCAATGCGTCTTGGTTCAGAATGCCAGAATGTAAGTGTTTATTCTACGATACATATAACTTCATAAGTAAATTTTATCATATTATTTGAATTACTATCAACCGAATTTCCTACCTAAAAATGTCTTATTCCTGCTAGCGTATGTTAGTACGTCTTACTTTTGTCAGCAATTTTCATTTATATTGCTATACTATACCAAACTTTCTATACCATATGCTAAAGCTGAAATGTCTTGCAAAACAATAATGATTTTTTTAAATTACAGATTTGGATTGACTTGAGGTGAAAGGTAAAGAAAACACAAGCACACAACAAGCGAGAATTCAGGGCCAAAGGTGGTGGCCCAATACAATGAAGCTATTGACACAGCTACAACAAGAAATCGACGCTAAAAGAGAATTACATTAAAAAAAATTTTTCCTTGAAAAAGTGGAATTTATGTGTGACTCCTTACGAAATTCCATAGATTGCAGTTGTGAAAATAAATGAAAAGATTAATTTTCTAATAATTATATTTTTTGTAAAGCAAATTGTTCCATGATATCGTTTTTATTACACATCCATGCATGCAATACGCCTATTAAGCTTCAATCGTGGAGGGAATATCAGCTTTCTCCAAAACATAACCATATTAACACTTTTGGAAATACATTTTCATAGCAGATGCCTCAAAAAAAGATTCGGCATCCTTTCTATAGTGCTTCGTGAAACATTTCAAGCTTGTTTCAAAACATTTCATCACAACCGCTGACATTCGAGCTTGCTAACGAATCGGGCAGTTTTCCTCGATTTCTATAATTCCAGATTTTACTCGGTGTGATAGTGATAGTGATTGTATCGAATCCTCGATTCGATTTCTATAATAGGGCCCTATAATTCCAATTGCTATATACAGTAGAACCCCGATTATCCGCTAAAGCATGCTCCATAATAATTCTATATAGCTTCCCAAAATTTGTTAGTGAAAAGTAGGCAGTTGTTCTTTTGTTTGGTCATGGGTTCCACATTATTGGACCTCTGTGTACATGACCTTACAGATGGAAATTTTATGATTTCTATATTGATAAAACATAGTTTTCATGTTGAAATATCTTTATTTCGTGTTTGCATCTCATTTTTATCCTTTATAGCATTATCCGCCATTTTCGTAAAACACGGAGGCCTTTCCAGACTATTCCGCCGATAATCGGGGTTCTACTGTACATGGCGTTCCAGATTTATATGAAGAAAAATATATGACACTATACTGATTGCTGTTGTTAACATACATCACGCCTCCAAGACGCCCCTCTCTATCTCGTCTAACTACATGACACATGTCCAATGAATTTAGGTGAAGAACCAATTCGTGCTAGGAGATCGGCTTTTTCATTGCCCTAAAAACTAGACTTTCAGTATAGATTAGGGTCATTGATTGCAGTAAGTTGTTTTGTAGATAGAATGCAATAAAAAATTCAATACATTCAGAGCAAATGAGAAAATATAGATATTTACACATTCTAGAATAACATGTATTTCTGCCTGGAAAACTATAGGCCTCTGCCACATTGGAATTGATATGTCGCTCTCTGGTCCAGAAATTCCAGCTCCTGTAGATTTGCCCATGAACCCATTGGTATAAAATACGAGTGATCTTGGACGAGTTTTAGGACCAACTTTTTCCCATATGGTGCGAGTGATTTAGATCGTAGTCTAAGAGCACATTTATCACTAAAAAACACAAACAAAACTGTTAAGAAAATTATGCAAACAAAGGCATTAAAAAGGTATTTGTTAAGCTCAATGAAATGAATATTTTTTTTGTTTTTTTCAAAGCTTTAGGGAAGATGTGATAGTCTAATATAAACCTTTCAAATAATATTCACTCTACTATATTTCTAACATATCCAATTCGGCTTAATCTACGAGGCGGCTGGTTGAACATCTAAAAGACGTCCTTCTAGCGTATGGTATGATTTGTTTGTGGCATTGGTGTACCCCTCTCTCGAGCTAAACACTATGAACCCATACCCACGGCTTATTCCAGTAGTTTTATCGTAAATAACATTCGAAGAGTGCACATGTCCGAACCTTGAGAAATACGCTTGGAGTTCTTTCGTACTAACTGTCCACGGTAGATTTCCAATGAATAGCTTTTGCACGCCACGCGCAATAGTGCTTGCACTGGAAGACATAACTCTATGTGACCTTTGCGACTCAAGATTTTCTTGTTACTTCCAGCAAGTGAATGGTGTGGTTGCCCATCAGTTCCTGCGGGTCAGCTTCCAGATCCACGCTGAGGTTATGCAAGCTGATAACGTTACACAACAATCCCCACTTTTTCAGCAAAGTTTCTATGCACCAGTCCGAACTCCGTTCTTGATAACTGAACAGAAACTTGGCCTGGGGATTGGCTTCCAATAGAAACGAAACCGTCACAAGGATGTCTTCGAAAACGGAAGGATCGTAAAAAATGTCCGAACCAATAATAAGATCAAGCGGTCCAAGCTGAAATATCTGATCCAAGAACAGTCCCCAGGTGAGTCCAATCACTTCGATGTCGTTTCCGGGAGCGAGATTATTCAGCCGGCAACAGCGTTGGATGTGTTGCAGCGTTTTAGGCAAAGTGCTACAGTCGCTCAGTGTTACGTGAGCACCACACTTTGCGGCTACTATTCCCGGTAGCGAAGTTCCTGCTCCGAGTTCCAATACTCGTTTGTTTATCAGTGACAACCGTCTGCCCCACAAGAACCAAGCTAGAATCTTTGCGGAAGGCCAAATATAGAAGGAATAACCGGGCAAAAGTAGCTGAAACAGAATATTATTTTTTCAGCTTGTATTGATAATTACAAAATTCAATATTTTGCTCACCTCCGGGATGAAAATTTCCAATTTTTCACTTGCTTCAGTGGAATTGTGCACTGGTTTGTTGCCGAAAACAAAAGTTTTAATTTGTTCCCCATTAGTTTCCATTTGCTGGAATCTTGTCATTTTGACGTTTTAAAAAGCGTATTTGCGTTTCTTGTTATGTGCTTTTAATCCGTTAAGATGGGATTCCACTGAGG
This sequence comes from Toxorhynchites rutilus septentrionalis, assembly GCF_029784135.1. Classification (NCBI taxonomy): domain Eukaryota; kingdom Metazoa; phylum Arthropoda; class Insecta; order Diptera; family Culicidae; genus Toxorhynchites; species Toxorhynchites rutilus. The sequence continues at coordinate 248,500,057 of NC_073746.1, forward strand.
CAACACTGAACGACAAGTCGCAACCAAGGCGCCTAGAAGTATATACTAAGGTGGGCTAACTTGCTAAAACCACTCTTCAGCCATCTTGGAAGTCTACTGTGTTTTGTTTGTAAACAAAACACAATACGCTATTGCCGAAGCTCGCTCGTGATCAGTCTGTCTCTTTCACGCTACAAGCAAATAATTCCCCTTCTGCTTTCTTCCCTGCTGTTTTCATATACCGCTCCCCTAACCAACTTAGTGACGAAACGGCCTCACCTAGTACCATAGACCCGTCTTGGTCGCAACAATTCTCGATGACGAAGGTACAATGTCGACATCTGGTGGCTTTCTATTAGATTAGCAGACTCGAATATATGTAGTATTGAATCGTTAACCAAGGAAAGTGAAGTGGAAGGTAAAACGTAATGTCAGAATTGCCGTTCGGACGTATCCCGTAAGTTTGAACTTATTTACATAGATGGTATCCAAACAACACTAAACATTGACTACAGTTTCGCCGGCACGGTTGATTGCCGTTATGAACCAGCACAAAAAACAAAGCTGCAAATTATGCGCCAGAGGCGGTATCACGATCAAAGCATTCCCTGAATCACATTAGCCGAGCCAGCTGGCGGAAGCATATGCATAAAGGTTACTAGGTTACTATTTTCAACGATACCTTCGACGAAATCAAATGTAACCATACCAACGTAAGTAATAATATAAACAAATCCAAACTATTCGTCTTGCCATTCCTCATACGTCTTTTCTAAATAGTGTAAATTACGAGCCACCTGTTAACTCCACCATCTTGTCGTTAACATTTGAATCCAAATTTTCACTTGATGTTATTTGATTACATTAAACGCGTAGTTCGAATACATAATTAATCCTTTTCCGTACAACATCGAGTTTCACTCGTGGTGTACATGCATAACATAGGGCGCTCGAACGCTCAGCAGAGTAGTGAAATCGCTTGATGTGTGACGTATTGAATAATACGGGACGGGGTTAAATACGGGTTTTTTTTATATTTTGACGTGGGACTACGTCTAACCGGAGTATATGGGGTTGAAATGAAAACCTAAGCACAGAACATGAAGGAAATGAAAGATTCCGAATGCTTATAACTTGGACATTTCTTGATAGATCGGAATAATGTTTGCATCAATTGATAGGAAATATTTCTACGCGTCTATCACAATTAATAAAATGTTATTTTTCATGAGATAAACAATTGAATAACTGTAAAATGTCAAGCGTTATCTAAACGCCCTAACTGCCAAGTCTTGATTGGTCCACAGACACAGACTTCAAAATCAATGTACCTGTGGGAATCCTTTTTACAAACATCCATGCAAGTAGGGGGTATTTTTGTTCTCACTAGAGATGGGCAAATCAGCTCATCATGGTGAGCGGCTCAGAGCCGTCCAGCTCATACAAGTGAGCTGCTCATTCGGAACAGCTCTTCAGCTCAATTGAATTTTGCGGCTGTCCACACAATTGAATAACTACCATGGGACATTTTATAGTGTTCATTTTCTTAATAGACGGAAATCAAAAAAATAAACGAATTTAATTTGTAATTGTACACAAACTAAATTTCATATGGATTCTAATACTATAATATACAACAAATATTGAATGCTGAAATCCAACATAGAAGATGCTTAGGATATGCTGAACTTAAACAACAGAAGAACCAGCAGTAGCCAAATAAAATGCCTTCAGAAATATTGGCTGAGACAACGTTTTTTGATAAAACTAGCGAGATATTTTTTTTGCATCCAAGGATATAAAAATAAATCCATTAATAGGCGCAACGAGAAGCAATTCTTCGCCATGACAAAGGTAACAAAAGGACCATTATCAATCATCAGCATTTATGGCGGGTAGTTTTCTGAATTGTTTTGATTCAGCACGCGGAAATAAATTTATGCGTTTGAACAGTCATGTTTAAATAACAATATAATATAGTAATTCCATTTACAAGCATATAATAATTTTTATTATTTTGTTGAAATGTAAGAAAAATTTAATGGAACGATTGAATATCTTCAAAACAAAAACCTTTTTGCTCTCTGGCATCTCTGCTAAAGCTAAAGAACGAAGGAAGGAAGAACACACGAAAACAAACTGTCGTCATATCATAAAGCGCGGGAGACGAAAATTTTTTCCACGTCTCAAAATTCACACTCTCTGCTGCTTTTGCGCTCCACAGCTATGCAGCTCATTAGCTCGACAGCTCAACAGCTCATCAGCTCATCAGCTCAACAGCTCATCAGCTCAACAGCTCAGCAGCTCAGCTCAGCAGCTCATCAGCTCCACAGCTCAGCAGCTCATCAGCTCAACAGCTCAACAGCTCAACAGCTCCGTAATGAGCTGATGAGCTGCGTTGTTTTGATTGCGAGCCAATCCGAATCCGCTCACTATGATGAAGCGATTCGAATGAACAGCTCATGAGCGGATGGCACATCTCTAGTTCTCACCGAGCTATGTTTCCCTAACACGGACTACAAAATCAATGTACCTGGGAAATAGAAATACAATATGTTGCATCGAGAGTAATAGATGCATACATTGTCCGTTTTGTGTTCTGTTTAAATTTTTAGTATCAATTACATTTCGACAGTCTGTCAGCTAGTAACCAGTTACCGGCGGTAGCGATGATGTCCATTCAGCATTAAGATATTTCCGCCGAATGAATAGTGGAGGAAGGAAGTGGGAAGGTCCCACGTCTCTCCGGTTATGTCCACGGCATTACCCACCTGTCTTTTTTCTATATGTTTTAATTGATACTTATCTATCGATCTATACAAATAATAACGGAACGTCAATGTGTTGTTACACGTGTAGCAACCTTGTGCACATTGTCCTATCTAGGAGAATGTACCCTCGAATTTTTCAAATGTCACCCATCAGTATGACAAGTTCACCTGGGTCATGTCTTTAGAAAACCCCTATTGAAATGACAGGAGCCAACATATCGAGTATCCCACTGATATTTTCCCTTTGTTTTCACCAGGGGTTAGACATCAATTGAATATAGGCTACCCAAAATCAAAATCAATATGGTGTCATTTGTTTATCAACATATCATTTACGAGGATTGAAATCGAGAAATGCGCTGCTTTATTCTAACTGCATGAGTGATTTTCATATTTCGGTTTCACATTTAACATGGAGTTTAAAGTTAGCCACTATTCGACTATATAACCGGACCGAGTTGTAAACAACAGTAATTGATTGAACCAAAATGTCAGTAAACCGCAGCAATATTGGGTACACTGGCAATATGAGGGATTTGCATACATCCGTTAGGTTAAGCGATAGTAGACTTCCGTCGTTGCGTGTTTTCGAACATTCTCGATTCGACATCCACCGAGTAAAGAACAATAAAGTTTATTCTAATGTAAAACGTGTTTTTAACGCCTCCGAACGCCGCGAAGAATACCATACACGTAAAAGTCTAAAACGGATCGTACGATTTGAGGTGCCATTAATTTAGTTTCAATTCTGACGGATAATTGGAAAGATCGGAAAAAAATAATTCTCATATGTGCGCCAGTGACATCGTAGTAGGTGTTGTTATCCTTTATGATATTTGCTTTCATGGAATTAATCTTCGTTCCGCTTCTATAGCGCAAAAATGATAATGAATATTTAGGATGAATAGCGCACTTCTATATCTTCTATCTATATAAAGAAAAATGATTCGTCAAATATGATGCTAAGCGTAAAATTCGGAAATGGATCGTGTGATTCGAGCTGTTCCTATTTTGTTGTGCCCGTAAAATATTTATACGGCGAAGAAATTGGATTATTCTGAAGGAAAATAGAAAAAGGGCCTGGCCGGGTAAGGGAGTAGAAAGTACCACCAAACCAAATTACTAACTGTATGGCAAATATTGTATAGGATATTAAATAAGTAATTTTGACGGTTTATTTGAACCTATTTGAACCCTTCTGTGATTTAACCTAGGATCTATAGTGAAGAACGAAAAGAAAAAATCGAGATAAAAAAGAATTATCAAAAAAAATTCATCTAAATTTTAGTACTAAAAAAAATATTTAAATTTTGATTTTTTTTTTGGGGTTTAGAGATTCAGTACTACTCTAATTCATATTCAAATGTATTTCTACGGCTTTTCTAGATATGTGTGATTTTTTCAGACTTTTTTAGTGTTGCGCGGTACAAAAAAATATTGTTTTTTATATTTCCAAAGAGTCTGACTGAGTAAGAGAGTAAAAAGTCCCCCAAACCAAATCACCAGCTGTATGAAAAATATTGTATAGGGTACTAAATAAAACATTTTGGCAGTAGTACCATATATTGAGTCCTTATAGGATCTATGGTGAAAAATGCACCTTTTGGTTTTTTTCACGCCATTCTCAATAGCTTTGAGACAAAAATATGAGAAAAAAATTGAAAGTACATTTTTCTTAGGTGTATCGATCAATATTTTCAAACAATGTTTTCATCAGAAAATCAAACACTGAAAAAATTTTAAATTAATTTTTATTTTTATTTTAAACTATTTTTTTTATTTTGAGATTCAGTACTACTCTAGTTTGTATTAAAAAATTTTCCTACGTCTATTTTAGGTATATGTGATTTTTTATTTTGGAATTTTTAGAGTGTTTTTCGCGATACAAAAAAAATATATATATTTTCAGACATTTCGAAATTTTGAAAAAAAAATATTACTCTGAGACCCAATTTTACTCTAATTTTTATTTAAATGCGTTCGAAAGTGTTTTTTCCACATGTAGCGTAATTTTTTTCTTGAATTTTTAAGAGGATTGTGCGAAAAAAAATGTTTTTTTTTGGCCTTTGGACATTTTTAATTTATTTAGAATTTAGAGACCCATTACTGCTCTAATATTTTTAAAATTTTGTTTTTCATATGTCTAAATTTTGTCGGTATATTTGGAGAATTGGAGAATTTTTTCTCTCGTATCTTGAAATATATATGATTATCTTTACATTGGATTTAGATGGTTTACCAAATTCATAGAATTCAGCAGTACGATAGAGCTCTGTGAGACAAAAATAAAGTCCTTGTGGAAAGATCATTCGGATTAATGAGAAGAACACTTAAAAAATCCGAATTGTCTTTATTTTTTTTATTTTAATCTCACAATTGAAAACCACGAAAACCATAAAATAATCGATTTCAAGAAAATAAAAATAATAATGCAGGCGATGAAGAAAATTATTTTTGTGTCTCGTAATGATCTTAAACATTTAGGAAAAATTACTCCACATATAGAAAAAAGGACACATACGAACGCATTTAAATAAAAAATAGAGCAGAAGTTACATATTTTTTCAAAATTTCGAAATGCCAGAAAATTTATAAAATTTGTTTGTACTGCGCATTTAATTTTTTTTATTATTAGATTTTTTGATGAAAAAAATTATAGGAGGTTGTGTCCAAGATACGACCGCATTGTTGACGTAGAACTACACTGTTATTTTATATAAGTCGCTTGTTCATACCTTCAGATATTATTCTATAATGTTGTGAAATTATAGAAACAACTGCTTAGTAGAATAATATCTGAAATGGATTTTTCATTGTAGAATCAGTTGACGATAATTGATTGATGATTCATTCTTGCCCTCGCAAAACAATATACTAGCTGATCGTATGTCGCAATTTATTCCATGTCAATGCATTGAAAATTTACCTCGAACGCTATTCCGGTGGCCTTTTTCGCAATTAACATAGACTTGGCTACAGTCGATTATATAATCAAATGTTGCACCAGCACCATTATTCCACATCTCATAACTACATCAATATATCTTTGGTACCGCATGGAAACAACAACAATGACAACACTTGCAAGTATCAAATATCATGCTACATGTTATTTAGTATTGCCTCAAAGAAATCGCACCTCTAGGCATCGTTCGTACAACGTGAACCAAGCGCCAAACAAGCGTTCGCCATAGCATGCATACAGAGCCAGCATACATTGGTGGCTTGAAACTACTAGGAATATAAACACTTCTCATCATTTTGCGCTATTCTCAAAAGAAACGCTTCTGTTAATATTACTGGCCTCGAAAAAAGTTGCATTACTTTCTCATGCTCGAGAGAAGCGCAGCTGTCACCCTTAGTGGAAGAAGTTTTACTATTGGCAAGCGAAACCTAATTGTCGCGACCGCCAATATAATCTTACATTGCGATCGATAGATGGGCTTCAAACATGAAGCCTCATCCCAGAAAGTTCTTTGCTGGCTACAACGAGGAAAACTCTATAAACTCTTTTATGAAGCCGGCTAGTACGTGGGTGCTAAGCACGTAATGCGGCGTTGATTGTGTTCCACACTGTGACACTCTCCCAGCTCAATGGAAGCGCGTCCTCGCGCTATCAGCGGAGAGAGAGTGCCGACAATGTTTAGCTCGTGATGTTACTGCAGTCCGATGCGAAGCGAGGCACAGTTCGATTGTTGGTTGTGCAGCTTAACTACGATGTCCGCTGCTGCTGCTGCTCCTGCTATTGATTTTGATGAAGACCGATGCGACGCCCAGCTCGATGGTTACTCGGATTAGCTTCAGTGTTCGATGCTCCTGCTGCTGCTATTGCTATTGGAGCAGACCGATGCGACACCTAGCTCGATATTGGCTGCTCGGGTTAGCTTCCTTGTTAGCTGCTGCCACTGCTGCTGGTGTTCCTTGTTAGATGTTGCTCGTATCACGTCCGTTGTAAGAATGCCGACTGCGCGGAGTCGCTCGCGCTTTTATAGCCTGGCTCATCTTTTCCTTACATGTGATTGGTCTATAGTTCTCATGGCATGATTCTCATGTTTCTTTATTGTTGTTATTATTATTATTTCATCACCCTATCCTGTACTCTACACTAATCACATGCAAAATTCCAGAACGTCATTCACTTTTTGGTGACTAAACAAGTGAAATGAACTCTTTTTGTTAATAACAACCTTTTCGAGTAGTAGCAGTGGCAATGCTTCGTTATGGTCAATATTAGCGCAAATGTAATCCTAGTTGAAGGCTATTTTGCGACTGGCACGCGAACCCAAATAACTTATAACATTCCAGTAAGACATTGAAGATGCTTGGTATTCCCCAAATAATTTTTTGGCGCACAACCTTAACGCTTGCTTCGCCATAACGTCAGTTTAATGCATTGATGCATTCTCAAAGGCACCAACGAAGCCCTTATGATGACGGAAAACAAACAATGTTAACTGCTTGGAAACCACCGACCGCCTTCACCACCAGCGGGGGGAGCTTGATTTTGGTTGCTGTCTGGGTAACAGCGTTTTTTTTTCGACCGACGCGCCGAAATCGCCTACTTCACTGTTGTTCGATGCGGTGTCTCACGCGCGAAGGCTCGGTTCAGTGCGAGCGCTTTTCACTGCACCAACAACGCGTGCATCATAAGATGACGCTTGCCTCGAAATTTTGCCTACGCGAAGCGTCCAATTTATGACGCGGAAAGAAAAACACACAATATGAATAACGCCAAAAACGAACTGAAAAAACCACACGACGATATCCAAGTTGGATTACCACTGGTGGGGTCCAATCTTAGATCGAAGCGCAGCGAAAGCAAAATGAACTGGATTGCTCAACAGTCCGATACCGAATGAAAGTTTGCCTCAGCGAGATCCACTGTTTATACTCTAAGCAAGTATTCCCCTTCATTCTTCTACTGTTCCTTTGTTCACGGAGACTTTAAATCCTACGATTTCCCCTCCGTTGGTCTTCGGTAAGTTGCTCGTTATTTACCGCTTTGTTCGGGAAAGCACACAAATGGACAGAACAAATGTATGAGAAAATGGAAACGCTTAAAGTTTTCATGAAATTAAACCATTTACAAACCAGGGAATTCTAATTTATATCATATTAAACAAATCTTACGGTATTTCCGATTCGTTTAGTATGTAAATCGCCAAAATCCGTTCGCGGCAAAAATAGTTATTAACGTTAACTTTATTTCATAAAAACGTGACCTGTTTTCTGATTTGGCACCCTTAATGAGAGACATCTACATCAAAATAGTGTGAAGATATTTATCAATCTATAAAACCCGTAGGAACAAATTTAAATATGAATTAGAGTAGTACTGAATCTCTAAATCACAAAAAAAATCTAAATCTCTATATATTTTTTAGTACTCCAATTTTGATGGATTTTTTTATAATTTTTTTTTATACACCGTAGTAAGATGCACATTCAGTATTTTTACAAATTTTTATCTCGAAGCTTTTGAAGATGGCGTGAAATAAACGAAAAAGTACGTTTTTCACTATAGATCCTATGTTAAACCACATATGGGTTCAAATAAACCGCCAAAATTTCTTATTTAATGTTCTATACAATATTTGCCATACAGCTGGTGATTTGGTTTAGGGGACTTTTTACTCCCTTACCCAGCCAGACTCTTTGGAAATATAAAAAAATATTGTTTTGTACCGCGCAACACTCAAAAAAATCTGAAAAAATCACACATATCTAGAAAAGCCGTAGAAACACATTTAAATATGAATTATGGTGGGTTTACATTGGGGAGATCTATAGCTATAGATGAATTTATTCACGTGAAAATAGGTGTAAACTGGTGAGAATAAATATGATACACTTATTCGAGGTATATATAACTTGAATAAATTCAGCATATGTAAATGCTTGTGAATTTCTCACTGGTGAGAAATCACTAAAGTTGGGTGCAGTTCTACTTCAGGTGAATAAATTCACCGAAGATATGAATATATTCATTATAGAAGTTCACGCTAGTGTAAACGGTTGATGCGATTTCTATAAATCTCATCATATTTCTTCACATGAATATATCACTAGTCTAAACCCACCCTTAGAGTAGTACTGAATCTCTAAATCCCAAAAAAAAATCAAAATTTCAATATTTTTTTAGAACTAAAATTTTTGATGATTTTTTTTTGATAATTTTTCTTGATACACCGTAGTAAGATGCACATTCAGTATTTTCTTCAAATTGTTTTCTCGAAGCTTTTGAGGATGGCGTGAAATAAACGAAAAAGTACGTTTTTCACTATAGATCCTATGTTAAACCACATAGTGGTTCAAATAAACCGTAAAAATTTCTTATTTAATATCCTATACAATATTTGCCATACAGCTGGTGATTTGGTTTGGGGGCATTTTTTACTCCTTTACCCGGCTAGGCCCTTTGAAAAAAAAATGAGAGAAGCAAATTTGAAAATTTCATGAGAGAGGCATTAAGAACAAAACGGTACATATTTGACCCAAATCGGAAAATCCAAAGCATCTTAAATAAAGATTTTAATTTCATCCACAAATAATGGATTTCTTCTTCTCCAACCTAAAAAATATTGGAAAGAAAGATTTCTCACATTATATATGAAGGAAGAATCGAACCAACACAAGAGCATTTTATATGCATTATGAAAAGTCGAATTCTTTATTTTCAATGAGCTCGCAAGGCATTTCAAGCGATTCCGTTTCTCATGTTGCCTGATTTCCACCTTAAAACGACCAGTTCATGTTTCTCCTATAAAAATGATTTGTTTTTCGTCGAATATCCATCACTATCAAACTGAATTCGACCCTGACTTTGAAACCTGTCGAGCGTGTGTGCATTCAGCTAGGAGAAGAAGAAATAAATAAACAATAATAGAAGTTAATTGGATAGTATTCTTTACATTTTGTTCATTTTTATCGTGAAAAGTTGAAAAGGGCTGTATGTTAACGTGCGGCAATGTTTTTACGATAAATGGTTTCAGCGATGATGCAAATATTAGATGAACGAATGCCCCCGAAAACAATATTTGGGCTAACAATGAATACTGCTATAACTGCATAATGGGCTAAAGGGAATTGGCTGATTAAATTTGCTGAAGAAAAAAAAAAGATCCGGTGGAAAGAAAAAAAGAAGGAAGTAATGATGCGTTTAAAAGGAATCAAAACGTCGGCTATTCTCGAACAGGGCACGAAACGACAACGCCGGTCAGACACAAAGCAGGAATGTCCCAAGAAGAAAAAAGTTGATCTGTGGAAAAAGGTAAAACGTCAATTGCTAAAGAAAACGTTAGGTTTACTTCAATTCGCTTTTCAGATTATATCAGTTCTGAACAAGGCAGAATCGAAAAGGAACAGTGAAGATGACCGGTTGTTGTTGGGCCACAAAGCCTTGGTTAAACAAATACTCGAGCGAAGGAAGCGCCGAGTGGAGTACAAGAAACGAATGCTGGAGACAGAAGATAGTCCAGAAGAAATAGAAACAAAGGCATTAAAACTAGCGCAAGCAATAGCAAAATCGAACCATTTGATAGTTTATACTGGAGCTGGTATAAGTACGTCCGCAAAAATCCCGGATTACCGTGGAAGCCAAGGTATCTGGACAATGTTGTCACAGGGGAAGGATATAGGAGAATATGATTTGTCGTTAGCGGATCCAACATTCACCCATATGGCCCTTTTTGAGCTACGCCGGAGAGGTATTCTGAAACATATTGTGTCTCAAAACTGCGATGGCTTGCATTTAAGATCGGGTCTGCCAAGATTTTCCCTATCTGAGGTTCATGGCAATATGTATGTTGAAGTGTGCAAGAACTGCAAGCCTAATGTGGAGTACTGGCGATTGTTTGACACGACTCAGTTGACGTCTAGGTATCAGCACAAAACGAATAGACGGTGTCGTAATTGTGGAAAGTCATTGGTGGATACGATTGTTCATTTTGGCGAACGGGGACAACTCAAGTGGCCACTGAATTGGGCTGGAGTTACTCCACATACTGAAAAGACTGATGCTATTTTATGTTTAGGTTCTAGCTTGAAAGTTCTGCGCAAGTATAATTGGCTATGGGCCACAGACAGACCAATAAAGAAGCGTCCGAAAGTTTTCATAATAAATCTACAGTGGACACCAAAGGATAAGGTGTCGTCGATTAAAATCAACGGCAAGTGTGACGAAGTAATGAGACTGGTAATGAAGCATTTGAATATTGACGTTCCCGAGTATGATCGATTGAAGGATCCAATTTTTGCTCACGCTACTTTACTGCTGCCAGAGGAGCAACACACAGCTTCTCAACCAATGTTGAAGAAGGCATTGAAAGACGAAGCACTCGACGAAGGAACTTCCAACGGGTTACAACATCAAGAATGTAAACTTGAAGGAATCAATATTAAAAAAGAGAACTCGCAATCGCCGATCGTTCAAAAAGTTCCTTTGCTCTTAAGTCCACATCAGTTGTACATAAATAATCTGCTCATGAATCAACAGATCAATAATATTAATTTAGCATTGAACGCCACGCAGCTTAAGAACGAACTAGATAGGGCGCCTTTCACTCCGAGCCTGCCAACGAAACTGCCCGTTCCTCCTCTGGTACCTTGCTCTTCAAACGGATTCAGACCCATTAGCCCTCCATGCAGAGCAATGCTGTTCAGCCAGCCAAATCTGCGTTCACCTGCTCCCATGAACGTTATCAAAATTGATACCGCTTCTACTGTATTCGGAAATTTACGTCAAATGTTAAACTCAATGGATGAGCTTCAATCCACTAGTCCACAAATAGACGCGAGCAGTAGTCCTCCCACAAACAAGATACAGATACTCATGAAACCTGCCTTTCCATCGGTTGCAGAGGTACCGAAATTGATTCCCCTGAAGCCAATGGAAACAAGTAGTAATAAAGATTGCAGCAGAGAAACGAAGCCTGCACTAATTTGTGGAGAGGTCACATCGCCGCGAGATACGAAAAACGAAATGAAACATAAACCAACGACGGAAGAATATATCAATCCAACTGCGTCATCCATATTTGTCGATCCAGTGAAAGTGAGCGAAAGTTTGCCAGAATGCATTTTGCAGGAGGATTACAATGGGAAAGATCAACCGGTGTGTCTCAGCAGGGTGATCGAAAGACAACACAAAATTGATAGCACTGAAAACATTGATAGGGTGGGAAATGACACTAGATCAACCAACCAAATGCCTATTGATAGTCCTCTTGGATGCGAGAGAGATGAAGCGCCCTTGACCATAAAAAATAGGGAACCGAACGAAATGCGGCACAGTGATAAACACATCATTGGAAATGATAACAGTTTGCCATCAAAACTCATCGGCAACGAGAGTGGAAACGTTGAGAACAAATTGTCAAACAATTCCTCGAATAAGACGAACTCTCAGCACCTTCGGCCGTTGACGGAATCATTTGATTCCCTTGGTATGTATTTTTATTTAATTTGTGATTTCGTTAAAACATATTTGATATTCTTGATAATCAACCGGAAACTGCGCTGCTTTTTTATGACACTTTTAACCCGAAAACAATGCTCGAATTCACAAAAATTAATTGATTGATCGGAAAAAAAAATCACCAATAAGTCATTCACGATCTATCAGTCATCCTGCTAGCGACTAGATGACAGTGGCAGCGAGGCTTTCCGAATGACCTTTCTCCGGGTCGAGTGTTCAGTTCAGTTATCCAAATTGGAATTTTTGAAGACTTTTTTTTTGAAGAGGAATGAACTGAGAATGTCTGATAGTCTGAGAAAGCGTCTATAATTCTAAACATCATCATCATTACACCAATAAATTCGAACATGTTCCTAAATACACAAAAGCTCTCATCGAGCAAAAAAGATTTAAAAATCATTCACTTTTTGCTTACTTCGGATATTATTTTAGAATGCATCAATATTTTTAAAATAACTTTTTATTCGAAAGCTTTAGTGGCCCTAAAACGAACCGATGGGTTAACTTGGTTCTGCAATTGAATTCTCACGAGAACAATACACGAGATTTGTGTCCTTATTGTCAATGCATGTCGCAATGGCATCATGGCGTTGTTTCAGCTGATTTGTGTTTCAGTGATATGGAACGTCCAGTATCCAAAAGAACGTTGTAGCTCACTTGGCTTTTTCGCCCCACAATCGATCCAGAAACCCACTCGATTGCGTTGCGTCGGTGAACCTTTGTGTAGACCAGATCATCTGCTTCGAACTCTCGTTTGATGGTGTTGTGGCGTCTGTTGAACTGCTTCGTGTTCACTTCAGTTGGGCTTGGAATCTGTGGCTTGACAAGATATCCAGTCTCCCAGGGTTTCTTGTCCCATATCCAGGCTCCCAGGGTTTCGACGGAATCGGCCAAGACTCCAGATCGGTTTTCCTCGGGAATCTGGCGGCTTTTGCACAGGGAAATGTCTGCAATGTGGATCACTGCTTGTCTCCTTGACTATCATTTAAGATGTGACCGGCAAAGTAGAGATGGAGTCGTCGAGGATCGCTTTCACATCCGATTCGATTTGCACGTCAGCGATGATGTAGTCTTCATTCGGTCTACTGTTGAAATTCATCAGGCATGACAAGTGACAAAAACTTGCAGTCGGCACGAACTGGATGTCAAAGTTGTAGAGCAGCAGCGTGAGTGTCCAGCGTTGGAGGCGATATGCGGTGTAAACTGGAACCCAGCTTCCTTCTCGATTTGTTCGTAGTTCTGTTCAGCTAGCGTCAGCGACCTTGGAGCGTGTGCGATGGCCTAAATTGCGCCGTTCAGGAACCGATGCGAGGCTATCGGTCTTTTTGAGCAGGGCGTGATTCGGGTTTGAGGTACAGCTTTACTTGTGCTTCGGGGCAACGACAAAGGGAACTTTGAAAAACATCAGGAAATCTGGAATGGAGCTTCTCCACTAAGGGCTCGGACTTCTGCTGTATGGACTGGATCAGTGTATTGAACGGAACTGACCTGAGATCGAATTGATCGATCATCTCAATGCCGAAAACGTTGAGATCTAGGTTGCTTGAAATATAAACTCGGCCTAGCTTGGTGGTGCCACGGACAGTGATGTTTGCTTGGAGTTCACCGATTATACCAATCTCTTCTCCGGATGCACTGACAGCTACAAATTCCGTCTCTGGAGTTGATGGTTTGCCAATCGTTTCCCAGACTTGCTCGGGGATTATTGTGATATCTGACGCACAGTCTAGTTGCAACTGGACCGGAAAGCCGTTGAGATTCAACTTGACGAACTTCCATTTCATTGAGAGATGCCTGAGATGCCTTTGGACTTGACGGTGTCCTTTTTCCTTGGTTTGTCGACCGGTTTGGATGACTTCTGCTCAGCGAAGGAACCTTCCTTGTGACCCTTCTTATTACACTGCAATAACGGTTTTGATAGGGCACTCCTTGACGTGTGGGCCTCCACACAACTTTCGGGATCTTCTTCTTGCTAGCAGGCTTCGGATGATTAGCGATAGCATTGATGTACTTGTCGTTTACACCTTTCTCGATCATTTTGGTGTCTTGTTTGACGTTTATGATCCTATTGCATTCTTCCACCAGATTTTCAGTTCCCCTGTTCCATCACCGGCGGCGGGTTCGGATTCTTCTGCTTCCAGCTTGCCAATCAAGTGTGTCCGGATGTCCGCGTCCGCGACTCCAGTCTCCACTGGAGACCACAAACGAACCGGAGCGCTTCAAATTAATCGTTGGAGAGCATTGATAGCTGGAACGCTTCGCAGTGCTTGTTAACGGAAGCAGCATAGGAAGAATAATCATCAGCTTCGTTCTTCGTGTACTGGAGACACTGATAGCGAGCATTGACAAGTGAAGTTTGGCGTCCGAAAACTTTCTTCAATTTCGTGATGGTTTCTTCGAACTTGAATTTTGAGGGTGCTTTGGCAGGATGCTGTCCACGTAGCGTTCGTAGAACTGCTTTCAAATCTTGCGTAGAAACAGCCTCACTTTCGCGTTGTCGTCTTCCTTGAAAACGTCTTCGAAGCGAGCATACCACGATTTAAAAAATATGCCGCCGTCAGGGTCGTACCGGAACTCGTCGACTTCAGTTGCGAGTCCTTAATCTTTAAGGGGGTATTCTACGGCACGAATTTCGGACGTTTTTTCAAGCTCCAAAAAATGAAACAAAGAATATTTTTACTGTCCATTATATCATAATATGATTACCTTTCTTCGAACAATAAAAGAAAAACTAAACGGACAAAATAAAATTCATAAATAGAATAGTAACAAGCTGACGAAAAAAGAGGGTTCAAAAAAGTTTTGCCATGGCGTACAAATTCCAGCCCTTCTGGTTATCTTCTTCTTGAATGGCGTTAACGTTCCCTGTGAAACTTTTGCCGTCTCAACATATGCATTAATTAGCGTCATTTATTAATACTTAGTTGAGATTTGTTAAGCCGAATAACACGCCTTAAATGTATTCTGAGGGGTAAGCTCTAGAATACGCGTGACCACAGTGCAAAGTCGGTGGAAATTTCTTTGACGAAAAATTCCCCCGGCCAGAACGGGAATCGAACCCGAACACCCGACATGATAATGTGAAACGCTAACCAGTCGGCCACGGGTGCCCTTCTGGTTATGTGAAACAAAAAAAAAATCGAAGAGATTCTGATTAAGTAAAGATATCGCTATCGCATGAATCTCGGACAGGTCGAAAACATGTTTTTTTGGCAGAATTGTGGCCGTTCGATGAAAAAAATGCTGCTTAAAACTATTTTTATCAAGTTTCCAGATTAGTAAATAGTAAGGTTAAGAAATTTTAATTTTTGTTGGTTCATGCGATAGAGAGTTGCATACAGATTGTATTCATATGTTTTTCTTAAATGGCACTAACGTTCCTAGAGGAACTTCGCCGTCTCAACTAGTATTTTTTTTTTTTTATCTGTATTATAGTGACTTTCAACTCATTTGGCTGGTTCGTCACTTTTACTTCCATTTTTGGAAGAATGTCGGGAGTGAGAATTGAACTCGTGACCTTTAGCGTGAGAGGCATGGATGTTACCACTACGCCAGATCGCCTCCACGTCAACTAGTATTGCTTGCGTAATTTTTTATTAGTACTTAGTTGAGATTTCTATGCCAAATAACACGCCTTGAATGCATTCTGATTGGCAAGCTCTAGAATACGCGTGACCACATTGCAAGTCGGAGAAAATTTCTTTGGCGAAAAATCCCCCCGACCAGAACGGGAATCAAACCCGAACCCCTGGCTTGAAAATGTGTGACGCTAAACACTCGGCCACGGAAGCACAAGTATTCATATGTATTGGACATAAATCGGTTTAGTGGAACTTGAGATATCGTGTACGCCAGTTTGAAAAGAACTAGTTTCGAGAAAAACGAATTTGAAGTTAGTTGCTTAGTTAGTACCGCATCAATAAAATGGCTATAACCCGGTAAATAATGGGATTTCTAGTTCTTTCTATGTTCTTGAATATCTGGACTACAGAATTCTGTTTTGAAATACTATAATACCTCCTTATCTGCTGGGTAGCAATCAGTTCTGTGAGCAGTACAATCGCGTTACGAAAATCCTGGTCGGTCATCTTCGAGTTCGCTGTTGCTTGAAGTCTTCCTTATGGCGGGTTTACATTAGGGAGATCTATAGCTATAGATGGATTTATTCACGTGAAAATAGGTGTAAACGGGTGAGAATAAATATGATACACTTATTCGAGGTATATATAACTTGAATAAATTCAGCATATGTAAACGCTTGTGAATTTCTCACTGGTGAGAAATCACTAAAGTTGGATGCAGTTCTACTTCAGGTGAATAAATTCACCGAAAATATGAATATATTCATTATAGAAGTTCACGCTAGTGTAAACGGTTGATGCGATTTCTATAAATCTCATCATATTTCTTCACACGAATATATCACTAGTCTAAACCCGCCCTTAGAAACGTCTCCGAAAAGGGGAACTGAAGAAATATTTTATTCCTTCTAGTTTCTTCGGTGATCGATAGAAGAATAACGAATCATTTTCTTACAGCTATTATTTCTCAACAGGTCAAGGTTTACTTGAATATCATAATAATGTACTCTCGCTTCCCGGATTTGAACGCAATCAAACTATGTACTCTGATTCTATTTATATAAATACTGCTATAAGTTATATTTTAAACTAACGTTTAACTGAGGATAGTCACGGTACTATGGTTTCTTACTTCCAAAGTGATTGTCATACCACTTCGTTCGCCCGGGAAAGAGGTATTTTGGCTCAAATTCTTGCACCCCAAATATAACGATCTTATTTTCGAATTTCAAAAAGTGCACTTCAGTACAGATGGTGAAATGGTGTGATGCAAAAATACAGAAGCACTTTTCATCCGACGGCATGAAAATCCTCTACCGAATGAAATTGCATAACTGTGTGTGATATCTACCTTCCATTCTTCCTTTGTTTCGAGCAAAACAGCTGTGTCCGACATCAGCATTGAGAAAAACTGCTGTCTACTAGCTGGAGCGAGTTGGTGATTTGAACAATGATGATCATGGTTTTGATTGATAGAGGCTTTAAAATTTCTCAGTTCATTTTCATTTTCTTTCGTGAACAAGGCCAATATGGAAAACTAAACTAAACTACGGGCTTTGAGAAAGGTCATTTAGAACACCTCGTTTCTGTCTGGTCGCTAGCTGGATGACTGATAAATCGTTAAAACTGTGAAATCGCTAATAGCTTGTTTATACTTGATAATTTGAAACCAGGCGGAGCTTAGTTGGTTTAGTTTTAGTTTCTATTTCATAAAAATTTATCCTGTTTTCTAATATGACACCATTACCGAAAGACTTTAAAAGTTTAGGTAATGATTTCTTTGGTCTTAGGTATTGTCACACATACAAAATAAATTAAAATAAAGTAACACCAGATGAGCCACCCATGTTGAGTATAGCTGGTCTAGACTAAGGACTGGACACTGCTCGGTCTCACAAAGCTCCAACAGGGGACCTGTAAGAGTGTACGGGACGTCCTGAGTAACGTTCCGTCGATGGTTGGAACACGAAATTTATTTTTTGGTTCTAAAAATGAAGAAAACAAAATATTTATAGTCAGTGTTAAATTCAATGTAAAATCAAGTGTAACGTTTTTTTGTTAAATCTTGTTGTAGTTTCATCTCGTGGCATTATTAACGACCATTTCTATAGAGATGAACCAGCTCAGGAGGCTGAAAGTCTCAAAAATAAAAACTTAAAAAAATATTTATGTTATCATATGCACCAGGTTTTTTGATTTTCTTAAGAATGAAGACAACGATAGCTACATAACGCTTGCATTTAAGAAAATGGACAAATTTTACCAATTTTCCATGCGTTCACCTTAACACCTGGTGATGAGACCACTTGTGCATCGGCAATCATAGTAACCTATGAGTTTTCAAACAAAACTTGACAGCGCTATCAGTTGAACTTCGGAAGTCATGGCGAAAACAGTGAAGCAACTGCGCTCTATTGTTTTATGCGTACTGAGAGCTCCATCTCGTTGCGAAGAAAGTGGAAATCGTCTAGTACTTTATGTCTGTCTAATATGCCCGTTCCGGTATCTTTAATATCCTCACATTTCTGTAGAAGAATGAAAGCATTGAACAGAATACTGGTTCCGGTCGTTCGACGGTGCTATGCGATCGTAAATGCTAAAGCAGAAGACGGAGGTGGCAGAACGTCGCGGTTGGGCGACGACACGTATATAACGCTGGATGACAACGACAGGCAGGGAATCAGCTATCAGTAAATTACGACGTGAAGTATATCTCCCACACCAAGTTCTCAAAGAAGGTGCTTCTGTGGCTAACCATCAACGAAAATAAGAAGCCAGAGACGCTCTTCTTCCTTTCGGGACTTGCGGTGAACGATGAGATTTACACCACAAAGTGCCGGAAGTAGGATTGGGCGATCTGGAATCGATCTTTTTTTTCCATTCCGATTTCCGATTTTTTTGATCGAATTTTTTGTTTTAGATTTTTTCGATCCTAGAAAAATATCTTGTAGATTTGTTTTTCATTATACGTCGATTTTAATCTCACCAAATACCATGTCAATGTCAACACTTGGATCACTCCTTCTATGATTTACTTCCGTACCAATGCTCATAGAGACAGAACTAGCGGCAGCTACTGAGGGGAACTACTATAGCCAATGGCTAATAGGATCACTGAACTAGTTGACATGAATTCCATGCGAAAGGCTGTTCTTAGACTGGCGCCAAAATCAAGAATGCTTTTAATGTTTGAATAGGAATATGAATTTGTGTATTCCCTGTTTTAAGAAAAGACGATACTCCTACAGAATAAGCAGATGAATAGGAAAAAAAATTGATTTTTCAAAGATCGATTCGGCAAAGATTGATTCTTTGGTACCGATTTAATCAGTTGGTCGATCCCTACGCCGTTTGGAAAATCAGTTCGACAAGATCAATCTTTTAATAATGATCGCCCAATTCTAGCCGGAAGATGCCTCCTGCATCCAAAAATATCATCCGGACGAGGGTATGGTGTTTTGGCCGGACCTGCTCTCCGCTCATTACGCGAAGAAGACGCTGCACGTTCATGGGTCCAATCGCAGAACTGTTCATTGATTGATTTTCTAATCTACCCTTTAAAATTACCTTTTACTATAAAACTCCTAGTACTTCTACCAAAACTCGTCATTATAATATCAGATTATTTCAGACACAATTCTCGTTCAAGATTTTTCAACCACTTGCAAATAACATGTTTATCCGTTACATGGAATAAATCATTGATACAGAAAATATGATAGAATAAAGACAGCCCTAAACCGGACAATTCCTTTCTCGAGTTTTGCTCTCTTCAACACATTCGGTGATCCGTTTTTATTTATATAGATAGAAGATATAGGCGAATGAACTTCAAAGTTTAAAGGCTCTTAAAAACAAAGAAAGAAGAAGTAGATAGAAGAAGATATAGGAGTGCGTTTTCTCACACTATCAGCCCCCTCTCCTTCAGAGAGAGATATTGTCTATCTACCATAGGAACGTTTCGTGTCCCCTAGATTCTTCACATGCCGAATTCGTCTCCATTTGCTTGATTAGTTTTCGAGTTATGCAGAAATTTGTGTTTCATTTGTATGGCAGCTCCCTCTTAAAGAGGGGTGTGGAGTGTCTAACTACCGAAAAAAACATTTATTGCACCCTAAAACCTCCACATGCCAAATTTGGTTTCATTTGCTTGATTAATTCTCGAGTAATGCAGAAATTTGTGTTTCACTTGTATGACAAATTTATTAACACTCACATAACATTGTATATTTCCAGTACCTACACCGACACCACTTCCGCAGCCAGAATTTTGCCAACCACCGAACACGGTGAAAGTAGTACTAAGTCACAGTACAGTATTCAATCTGTATGAAAGTACCCCGAAGTTCATGGGCGGTTGCCCTCCTGCACTGGCGCTAATCAGTCCGACCAAACTTCAGCTGTCAGCAAACAACGCAATCGGCATACAACCCGTTATTGGTGGCATTCCGGCTAGAATACTCAGTGATAGCAATAGCAAGAATGTCAATCATCTGGATGGGAAACTTATTGGATCAAATCGAATCATCCTTAGTGGACAGCCTCCGATTCGGCCTCGAATGCTATTACCACAGAGAGCGTCAAATTTCCATCTGCAAAACACAAACCCAGAACATCCAACCAATCAGACATTGAATCATGTCGAACGGCAAGTTAAAGCTGACAATATTAATCCAAATGATGTTGCTCCAATAGTGTCCCAGACGGTTAAACCAATCATCTCTCCGCCAATTTCCAACGGGGTGCTTACACGACCACCATTGATTATGAATGGACCCATTCCACCTCAGCTGATGATAGGTGGTATTCCAACGATAGTAACCTCTAATTTATGTGGTCCTAATGTACCGAAAGCCGTACAAGTGAATCCAGCTCAAAGGTTCCCAATAGCGTATGTCCTGAACAGTGGAATTCCAAATCAGACTGGAAACATTGTTCTGCTGACGTCGCCACCAAGACCTGTAACTCAAGCAAAAGTTCTTGCTAACAGTGTGGTTTCTCTTCCAACGGGTAAGCTAACCGCAAATCACCCTATTCCTCATTGGACCCTATCAACTCCGAATTCGGAACCAACGAAAAAATCTGAAGCAAAAACAAATGACGAAATATCACCACCAGTGCACAGAGCAATTCCCCCCAACAAACTGGGGAATGAAAATGTTCCCTTAATAACGGAGCCCGAGGAATCGGATAAAAATCCAAATAACGAGTCGGCACAGATAAACAATACCGACACAAGTGCAGACAAGACATCGCCGATCCATCCAACTGAAGGAGGTCGTCAGCGTAGTTTTCGCATCCGCAAAAAGACCGATTTTTTAAACATTAAGCACCCCGAGAAAAAGCGAACACGTAAAGAACCGAAGGAAACTATCGAAACGACGCCAGAAAAAAGCGACACAATGCGGGACAGCAGAGCAGAGACACCCAGTAAACATGAAGAGAAGGAAGAAGGGAACGAGATGAGACATGTTCTAAACAACCCCATCATACAAACATTTCTTATATCGCCGAATAATGTTCATGGGCTGAGGACGTCACCGACAGTGTCGCCAGTGTCTAATGTGCCGTTTAAAAGCATACTAACCTTCAGTCCACCGGGAAGTTACATCCAACAATACGTCACCCCAGGACAAAGCGTTGATGGTAAATGATTTTTTTTTCAACAAACTTTCTATTGATTGTTAGCTGACCCGGCGAACTTTGTCCCACCCAAAATTGATTTTTTGATATGAATACTTTCTAACATTCATGGGTTCAATCCAATGTACTGGAAAAAAGGTAATGAAGATGGTAGAGTTTTGAGCGACATAGCATGCGCTGCCATAACTATTTCTCAAACAGTGACGTCACTCGTTGTGTTTATCCTTGATTGCCCACCGCATCCATGTGAAAATGCTATTTTCAGGAAGTAATTTATCAATTAAAAAAAT
This sequence comes from Toxorhynchites rutilus septentrionalis, assembly GCF_029784135.1. Classification (NCBI taxonomy): domain Eukaryota; kingdom Metazoa; phylum Arthropoda; class Insecta; order Diptera; family Culicidae; genus Toxorhynchites; species Toxorhynchites rutilus. The sequence goes on from NC_073746.1 coordinate 248,521,796, forward strand.
ATTTTTTTAGAGTACCCGCTGAATATGAGGCTAATGTGATAGCCTGCAGTGAATACTTGTGAAATCAAGTCGAAAAAGACGGATAAATGTGATATTTCCATGTGCCATTTTCACTCCCCCACTTTCATGAAACAAACGAAGCTTTATTATTTTAACGCTATGTTGATGATTCGAAGGCTCTCAGTGTCGGTGTTTATGATGTGAGAGAATAACCGCCAAACAGTTGAATGATTTCATTAGAATTTTGGCTCAAATTATCATGCAACCGTGAGTACTTTTAATTTTGTTTTGTTTCAGCCATATAAATTCCATATTGAATGCAAATAATAAGGTCACACTATTTTGCTTGCCAATACAGATATACTGCGCCTACTGCTCCACCTCTATATGTACCTCATTGGGTTCAATCGTAGAAGTCTTCCCGTCACTAGTAGGGTAGACAAGAGCAATATGGCAACACGGTGGTAAATTATGCGACATGTTAATATCTCATGATTAGAAACACTTTCGATCGATGTACATTAGGGTGCCAACGAATATATGGAAAAAAATCGACCCTAAAATTTCAAAAAGTTACCCTGTAGAAAATGTTCACCACCTCGAAAAAACATCCTATGCAAAATATCAGCTCAATCGGACTTAAGGAAGAGTGGTGCAAAGCGGTCAATGTTTGAGTTTTTTGAAAATCGAAAAATCACCCAAGGAAATCGGGGTTTTCGAAAAAAAAATTTGATGCCAAATGTCTTAATATTGCACGAAACGTCGAAATCTAGTGTCATCTCGAAAAAAAAATGTCAAAAATATACACTCTGAGACTTGCTTTTTTTCGGAATACGAGACGAAACGTATGGTTTTAAGTGCCAATAAAAATAGTTATCTCAATTTTTCATTCGGAACTTGTTGCGAAAGGTTGATTTGCACGATAATATACCCAATGCAAAATATTACTCATTCGAATTTCATTTATTAGTGTTGCAGACGTTAAGTTTTTTGAAAAAAAAAAAATGATGCAAAATGTCTTAGAATTGCATGACACATCGAGATTTACAGTTATCTTTGAAAAAAATGTCAAAAATCCGCTTTTCAGACGAAAAACGATCAAGTGTCAAAAAAAAATATATTTTTTGACAATTTTTTTTTTCGATATAACATTAAATCTCGACGAGTAATGCAATTTTAAGACATTCGGCATCATCATTTTTTTTAAACTCCGATTTTCGATGATATTTCGTTTTTTTTCAAGAAAAACTAAAATTTTAACGTCTGCGACAATAATAAATAATGTTTGAATCGTGCAAATCAACATTTCGCAGTGAGGAGGCGATCTGGCGTAGTGGTAACATCCATACCTCTCACGCAGAGATCACGAGTTCAATTCTTACTCCCGACATTCTTCTAAAAATGGAAGTTAAAGTGACGAACCATCCGAAATGTGTTGAAAATCACTATAATAGTGAAAAAAAAAACAATCCGCAGCAAGTTCCGAATGAAAAATCGAAATAACTATTTTTATTGGTACCCAAAACCATACGTTTCGTCTCGTATTTCGAAAAAAAATTCGAGGGGTTGTATCACGACCGCTTAGGACGTCGGTCTACACACTCTTTTTTTTGGAATTTGTTGGTTCATCATTTCGGATATTATTTGCGAATACGTCGCATAAATCATAAATAATTCTTTAGTAAATAGTTCCGGGGACCTTTAAAAGGTTTAATGGCTTGCGTGGTTTTGTAGAATTACTTCGAGAAGTAACGATTCTTTCTTGCCTTTGCGAGTACAATACACTAATTGGTCATGTCGCAATTTGTTTCTTTGTATCAAGACACCCATTGCACTGGGTATTTAATGAGAGAGGCATCTTCCGTGCATCACCATTCAATAAGCATCAAACACGCGTCTAACAGATGTACACAGTTGCAGCGATAAACTTCAAGTGAAATATTCGCTAGTGTTCACAGCTCGAGGGGAAACATAAAACACAAAACAAGCAGAATAAGTCGCCTTTGTTGTTTCGGGCACGGAAAGATTCTAAGAATTTTGCAATACTTATACGCTAGCGACAGCTTACTTACTATGCAACGGTGGAATTTACTTCGCAAACATTTTCTTTTCGCTATCCCCCTTCGTTGTTTCTATTCTTCTTCTTCTTCTTATCCTTTATTTACAGAGACTTTAAATCCAACGATTCAATCGTCTCCGACTGTTTCTATTCTAGCGCCTGTATAAGTTTCTCGTTATTGACAGCTCTGTTCAGGGGAAGCACACAAATGGACAGAACAAATGTATGGGGAAATGGGAATGCTTCCAATTTTCATCAATTTAAACCATATACATACTATGGGATTGTAATTTATAGCATATCAAACAAATCTTAGAATGTTTCCGATTCGATTGGTATGCAAATCGTTAAAATCCGTTCGCAGCAAAAAAATGGTTATTAACGTTAACCTTATTTCATAAAAACGTGACCTGTTTTCTAATTTGGCACCCTTAATGTAAGACGTAGTCCTATGTCAAAAACCTAATTCTAAAAGTGTCGATTGTTGACAAAAATTTTTTTCGAGATTTTCAAAAAACTTTAACCGCTTTGCGTCACTCTCCCTTAAGTCCGATTGAGTTGATATTTGGCACAGGGCGTTTTTCGAGGTGGTGAACATTTTTTTTGGGTAACTTTTTGAAATTAGAGATGACCATTTTCATTGGCAGCCTAATGTATGAATATGCTTTAAAAAAGATGTCTTACTGGTGGAATGTTGTATTTCTGCCTGTGAATCGTAGAATTTTCCAACTGTAACACGATTGAATCCTTGTGCCCTGGCGGCGGATGTTGCTTCTGGTGTCCGAAGTAAGAGTTGTGGGTGGCGCTTTCGAAAAGGGTGAGAAATACTAGAAAATTTCTTTCGGCTTCCGGGTTTCTCTCGTTGTAACCCCGTAGAACCGTTATTCCATACAGAGAATATTATCTACAAGGTCGTTCTCTGGCTCCGTAGTGAAAACACAACCAAATGATCTGAGCAGTTGGGGCTGTAAGAGTTCTGCACAACGTAAATCACGTTTAAGTGTTTCTCGCGGGACACAATACACTTAGACTGCATGTCGCACTGACGTACCATTCTTCATTACTTCGATGGCCGCGTTTAAGCTGGTCTGTGACCAATTACGATCGGATGTTCTGGTATTATTCCGCACCATGATTCCACATCTAGTTATTTCCAACTATGCTTACAAATGTTGACAGCTGTATTTACAGGTTATGTTGAAAAAATACCTGGTCGTACTGCCACAAGCAGGTATGCTCTTCCTACCCCGTACATTTACGCGCAATAAAAATGAACTGATCTTTTACATGAAATAGTTCAGAAATAATAAGGTAAATGTTTTTGGTTTGTCCAGCCGAAAATATGATCATGGTTTGTCCACTTCTTTGAATGCTCTAATTCAGCGCACCCGTGTCAAATCAGGCATTCGAATGTTTCAATACATATAAATAAAACTGTCTTTACAATAATTTACAAGAGTTTTATAGTATATTTTTACGGATTCGCATGTTTTCAAGAATTATAAAATCAACTTTATATTGGTGTCAATGCGCCCCTCATTTGAGCGAACTTTTATCAATCACCAGATGATTATTTGGCACGTATTCAGACATTTTCTGGATTATAACACTTACAAATATTGTAAACATAATGCTGGCACTGCATTTGTATCAGATTTACATAGCTAAACCATGTAATTAACGCATTTCGATTACCTCCATTCTGATCATGAGTTGTCCGATTCACTAATGTTGTTTTGTCCACATGATTTCTATGGCGCTTGGCACGCTGCGGTTTGTTTATGGTGCCCTTTGCGCATAGCAGAAATAAAGTACAGAACTTATTTTGTTGACTGCTTCTTTTATATACTTGTGTACGTAGAACTTCTTTTCAATTAATTCAAGTCGCTTGTTTACAACTTCGAATATTATTTTAGAATGCTGCGAAAATTTCGCAATTAGTGAACCAACCAGCACCAAACAATCGTTCAACGTATCATGAATACAGAGCCATATATCGGTGACTTGAATCGACTAAATCAATAAACACTTCTCAACATTTTGCGCTATTCTCAAAAAAAAAAACGCTTTCTGTTAATATTACCGGCCTCGAGAAAAAATTGCTTTACTTTCTCATGCTCGAGATAAGCGCAGCTGTCATCCTCAGTGGAGAAAGTTTTACTACTGTCAAGAGAAACCAATCACATACGAAATTCCAGAACATTTATTTTCTTGGTGACTAAATAGACGAAATAAACTCTTTCTGTTAATATTAACAACCTCGAACAGAGTTTGCTTCATTATGATCAAGATTAGCAGATCTCATCCTTGTTGAAGGCAGTTTAGCGATTGGCACGGGAACCCAAATAACTCATAACATATCATTATTCATACCCTAGCGCAAATATACCCCCTCCGCTATCTCCTCTTCTTGTTTATATTATCGCAGTTGCATAATTTGCGCCGCCAAACCATCGTTAATCATAGCATCTAAAAATTGTTGCATCGCAACAAGGCCAATGCACTCAGAAGCAGATGGGGTTTTAACAGAGCGAAGATGTGCTATTTGTGCTTACGGGTTTTGAACAAGAGGTTGCTAAGAGGTCATCTTTTTGTAGCCAGCATAAAAAGTTATGAACATAGAAAACGTAACTTAAAATCAAAAATAGAATGCTTCGTGCGATCCTGCTGCAGTATTTTAATTGCAAATCGCAAAATAATGCTTCCGGATGGTTATCCAAATATCTAAGAACTATCCAACGGAATCATTGGCTAGAGGCCATCGCAAATTCGGAAATTTGCATCAATATTGACTCCAAACAATAAACAATGCGTGAGCCCTAGTTTTATGTTGCCTACGGTCAATTCGTATTGGTTGAGATAGGGTTGCCAGGGCTCTGGTTAAGAAGCACGCACGTATGCACACAAAACCATGCATCAATGGATTGAAACGACAACATATACATCTCTTCGTTTTGCGCTCTTCTCAACAGAAGCCCTTCCTGTTAATATTGCCGGTTTCGATTAGCGTAGCTGTCATCCTTGGCGGAGAGAGTTTTGCTACTGGAATGCGAAAACAAATCATACACTAAATTCCATAATAATTATTTTCTTGGTGAGCCGACAATATCCTAGCTTGATGGTTCCCAAAACAATTGTGTAGCTCAGAACCAAAATGTAATGGCGTCAGTTTGATGTAATGATTGCAATGCCAGAAACATCAGCGAGTGAACAATTTGTCGCGTTCACAGCTCAAACCGAAACAGACAGTGATGACACAAAAAATAGAACAACAAGCGATGTTCACGACATCAAGTATAGAACGGGACTGAAAGTTTACCTCAGCAGAGATTTAATATTTATACTCTAGCATATATTCCCATTCGTTGCTCGTTATTGACGGCACGAGTCGAGGAGCCCACAAATGAGCAGAACAAATGTATGGGAAAATGGAAATGCTTATAGTTTTCATCAATTTAAACCATTCACACACCAGGGGATTGTGATGTGAATTTCCGATTCGTTTGGTATGTAAATTATCAGAATTCTTTCGTAGTAAAAATAGCTATAACCGTTGACTTTATTTCATAAAAACGTGACCTGTTCTCTGATTTGGCACCCTTAATGGAAGACATAGTCCTACGTAAAAAAAACAAAACAAATGAATTCGCGTATTTCCATTGAATAGAGTTATTAGAACATTACAAGTTCAGAAATGAAACAACTTACGAGCAAAAACGACAACCTGAATCACTCATATCGTAGCAAAGAACGTGATACCACATCGCACAGTTCTGGCAAATCCACCACCCTCGGCTATTGCCGGTGTCCGAGGAACAAAGTTCACACAAATCGCATAGAAAGTCTTCCGAGATTACAGACTCTTCCATAATTTTCGGTTTCTTTTTGAAAACCCGCTTTCCGCTTAACAAAACAAAGGAATAATTTGGTGGCATTTCGAAGGGCGAATCAGGATTTGAATTGTTGTGAGCTGAAACATCAATAGATTTCGACATTGTATGCCCAGACTGACCAGGTTTTGAGATTATGCTGAGATGGATTCACAGGAGCAAGCTTGTCCTCCAGTGGCGATGTTCACGATGACGGTGTTCTTCATGAAGCCCAACAGCGCGTCCTGGATTGTATTGCAAAGTACATCAGCGGCGTTAGTGTAATAGGCCTGCAAAGGGGCCATGAACGCTACATCGAGTGGCTGAGTGGCCTTGGCTTTTTCTGTCACAGCCAAATTTTTGTGTGCAACAAATACCCGCCCAACAGCACTGGATCTTCTGCCGTTGGATGGACATTCTGCAAAAAATGATCGAATAGATCTGTCATATACCCTGATGGCTTACACGCAAATCCGGTCCCAGAAAAAGCTCTGTTTTTCATAGATTTGAAGAATAGGATAAGGGGACCAGCAGCAGACATACACATAACGCTACTCATCCCCTTCCTGCAAAGCTGATACTGCACATTTGCTTTTTGCCTTTCGCTGCAGCAATTTTTTTGTTGGGTACTTAAAAGCGGTATGAATGTCCAAAAATCTATATAAAAACAATTTTATAAAATGCACTTACCGTTGATACGTTGATCAACATTTCGGAGATATACGAGCAAATATACGAGAGGCTTGAAATAGTCTCCAACAAGTCAAAAAAAAACTTGAACGTAGGCTTGTTGAACTCCCTGGCTCTTTTTGCTGAGGTAGCCTCGGGATTACCGAACGTATGTTTCGTATTTCGGTCTAGAAATCCTTTTATCCAGTCCCAACCAGCATCTTCTTCGTCTTATTGAACCGATGTTGAATGTAGTGTTTTTTCGGCCAACACCAGAGATGTATCCAATGAACGTTGAGCGAGGGATACCATAAACCCTTGCAGCCTTCTTCTTAGACATTCCACCGTCAATAGCACTTGGCGTTTTTCAGTTGTTCTTCGATTCAGCTCGGCCGTTTCGTTTTACGAACATACACACGGGGCCTCTACAAAACATAAAGATGAAAAGTAATTAAACTTCAGACACATTTCGCGCAGAAGCATAAAATCAGTGTCGGTTTTACTCTGAATCGATAAGCAACAAAACCACCTCTTTAGAGTCCATCCTTGAAGCTGACGATCGTAGAATTTGTGTTTCTAGTAAAACACGTCCGTTGTTGCTCACGTTTGCTACTATTCTGAAACCAACACGAAGATGCTCGTCCCTTCTTGCAGTCACTTTCTCATTTGTTCCACCGACCGAGACAATGTTATTTATTTTCATATCTCTTCTACATTACCTTTTCGCAGAATACACTGAATAATAATCGGATATGAGTTAGGCTCACAAAAAGTAGTGAGTTTCACAAAATATCTCGACAAAAAACGCTTAAATTCCACTACCGAAATTTTACACGGACTATTTCCTATTTGCTGACCGGTTCTGTTTTTTCGTTTGTTTTGACAGCAACGTGACTTCGGCAGCTATAAGTGGGCTTGGGACGCAAGAAATAACAAGTGTGTATAGAGGGCATCGGAAAAATTGTCAAAAATAGCTTTTAACTGGAAAAATAAGAGGGTGTCGATCTTTTCTAAGTTGCCTGGAAAATTGTCATGTTTGGTTGAAATGTGTGTTTCATTTGTATGTAACATGTCGAATCGCATAGAATCATTTCTTGGCCCCTAAAACCTCCACATGCTAAATTTGGTCCCATTTGTTTGATTAGTTCTCGAGTTATGCAGAAATTTGGGTTTCATTCGTATGGGAGGAATGGGAGGGGTCTCGAACCACCATATGAACTATCCTGGCCCCAAAAAACCCTAAATACAAATATTCACACCGATCGGTTCAGTTATTTCCGAATCCATAAGGACAGACAGACAGAAACCCCTTTTTATATAGATGGATAGATAGATATTGACCATATTTTCCTGATTTATAGCTAACGCCGCAGAGGAGAAGATGAAGCGCATCCTCAGCTACTGCAACATGTTTCAGGCGCCACTGGCGGCCACTGGTGGCCTGCCTCGTTGGAACGATGTGAACTACGCGTACTCGGGACTGCACAGCATAATCCATCCACCGCCGCCGAACGCGAATCTGTGGGGAGCTGGCGGATCACCGGTAAAGCACGAAATAAAAGTCGAGTGTAAGTTTTGCTTCGAGAACTATCGCCTGTATAGCTGCCAGTTCTACGTACCCCAGTCGGCAGAATTTTCGGTCAAATCGAGTCGTCGGGGTCGGCTGGTGGTGTGTGAATGTTGCGACTTCTCCGAGGAAGAAGATGAAACAGACGACAGGAAGGAGGATGTTAAACCGAAAGTGGACGAGTGTGAGTTCAAAGAGGAAAGTGGCCCTCTGCCGTCGACTTCCAAAGAGGAGATCAAAACCGAAATAAATTTGGATAACGACGAAGATAAAACAACAGAAAAGATAGAAAATAGACAGATGGATGGAAACTTAGATCAACAGAAGCCACAGAACGTCGTAAATGATTTATGCTCGCCAAATAAGGATAACACAAGCAATAGACCCGTCAAAAAGTCCCGTGTGAAACCGGGTTGGTATGGGAAGGGATACGGTAAGCTAAGGAAAAAGAAGAAGCGATTTTGTTGAAAGTAACCGGAATTATTGGTTTCTAATTTCATTCTGCATTTCAATTTCGTATCCTAGGCATTTTGTTTGCTAAGTTTGATCATTTCTTCATTGAATGGTTTTATGGTATAATAGTGAGGACAAGTCGTTCAAAACGATCCCACAATCCCACCAGTGCAGTCATTTTTTTCAGTACATTGATTTAAATATTTGCTGTTAGGCTGAGGACAAGATATTTTAGTATATAATTGCGTCGCATTTGCTCTCCTCCCACCTGATAGCCTCACTCAAACTTGAGAGTATTACTTTCTTCATTAAATGCGGAACAATTAAAATGGTGTTCCGAAAGTGTAAACAACTGTGGCCCTTCTAAAATTTTACAGAAATAAATCAGATCTCATTAGATCTTTACTAGATCTACAACTTTATGCATATGTAACTATTAGAAAGATGTATAATTTTGATCCAAACCACTAGAACGTACTATTTCATATATTATCAGCTTGTCCGGTTGTTTCTACGTTTCGACGACTTTCGCTTACCGATATTAAACAACGTAATACGTAACGTGATAAACGAAGAAAAAAAGTTTATTCTAAGATGTGTTCAAAAACCTCCAGGAACGAAATTCAAACTCGAGGTATTTGCTGGTGAGAATTGTTTGGAACAAAGAGTATTTAGAGTGTGTGTACAGTAAAGTTAGTAATTAGATATGTAGCAAAGTAACGGTTCGCATTTTGCTTACGTGTACTTCGGCCAGCGACGTTTTAATGAGTAAAGCATGTGAAAAATACAGTTGTCTAAATAGAAAAATATCCGAAAGAATCCGCGATAAATTACTTTAAGAATCATTCAAGGTTGTGTAAGCTAGAAGTGGCGGCATTAAACAGTTGGAGTAGCACTTCAAACGGTTCCCGGAATAAAACGCTGCCGAAAACGACTGGAACAGAAACGACCACTCAGAAAAAGTAGGCTAGAAATATTGTGGCGCGGTATTGTATTTCAGAATAAAAATTAACCGGGCAAACGTAATGCCCCGGCCAGATAAAAAGATCGTATCTTATGTTTCAAACTAACCGGACAATCAGTGACTCGGATCGCGTCATCTTGGCGGCTTGGGACGCCTCGATAAATGGGGACTTCGTCCTCATTACATTGTCCTCACAATAAATTTCGAAAAACGAAAACGAGAGAATAAATTTATAATAGAAATGTGAGGCATTCATGGACATGATGTTTTTCCCTGAGACGAGACATGATAATAGGGGGCCGATTCCGGACCACTTTTTCAGTCAAACTCGGACCACTTGCAACTCGGCTCCTGATTGGTTGATGAAGAAAATGATTGACAAAGATAAATATACAAAATGGGATTTTCTTACATTTATCGTCGAAATTACTTTTTAACAAGGCAAGGCTTAATTGCTAAGATCTGAAAGAAGATTTTTACTTGATGATGTATCGTTCATTTCGTTTTCATCGTGAAGTGCATACGGTAAGGCTCATAATCTCTTGATGAATCAAATGAGCTATAAATTTAATACATTTATTTGAACATATCTTACTCCTACTATCAAAATTACTATTTCTTGTTTTCTTTATCTCTCCACATTTTTTTTTGCATACCAAAATAACTGGAAAATACTAATTGTTTAAAATATGTGACATTCGATTGAATCATTAATACAAAAAAAAATGGTACAGCTCAGAAAATACATGATGCGAAGAACATATGTTTCTCTCATGGGAAAAAAATCTTCCAAAATTTTATAACATTTGGCAACCACTCGTTCGAGAACTCGCGAGCTGATCGGACAAGTTTGAGAATCGATCCGATAACGATGTTTTTTTTTCACGCAGATTTATATTGTGCTTTTTTTCATCAGCGCTTGCGAGTGAAGCGAGCTTAATAAAAAGTGGTGCACGATCGAGACGCCGAGGATCCAGTTCAGATCAACACACATTCATCACACGCTACACAGTAGCGGCAAGTAGAAGTTTATTTTTCTATTGTTCCATTTATCATTCCTTCAACCTCCTGTGTACGATTTACACCATTGTCCAACATTGTATCTACCAAATCGGCAAGCGTTGGCATTAGGGGTGTACATTTTTCTAACATTACCGTTGAACTTTTGTTGAAACTTTTTTTCATTTTTGAATTTTATACAATAAAAAATTGAAATAAATATAATTTATATATACCTTGAATACAAATATAATTTATTTACTCATTTATTTTTTTCTATTTTTTTATTATTATTCTATACTGTTCACATCGAACAGGTGACTAATTTATTATTATGGCTGAGGGCGGGGAGGATCCCCCATCCACGTCATTGAATGTTTCTGATGCTGACCCACCTCCTGAAGAGCAGGAGAATGAAGCAGACGTTGAGGAGGAAAATTCTGTGTATGAAGTAGAAAGTTCTGAAGATGAGGAAATTGATGAAAAACATGATTTTCGTCTAAAGGAATACCCGGAGGGATCCAAAGGTCCATTCATTGTATACTTTAGACGAAAATCAAAACCTCTTAATGTCATTCGCATCTCAAAAGAACTAACGCAGAAATTTTTCCAAAGTTACTGAAATTACTCGGATGGGGCCAGACAAATTACGAGTTGTCGTCTCTTGCAGGACCCAAGCGAATGCAATAACGCGCTGTGATCTCTTTGCGATTGAGTATCGCGTATACGTACCCTGTTGCAACGTTGAAATAGACGGTCTAATAAACGAAAAGGGTTTGACTCGAAAAGGGATACTCGATGGTGTCGGTCGCTTCAAGAACTCCTCACTTAAAAGTGTGAAGATTCTTGAATGCGATCGACTGAAGTCTGTGTCACTTGAAAATGACAAACGAGTTCTCAATCGGACAAACTCTTTTCGTGTGACATTTGAGGGTTCCGCTCTTCCAAACTACGTTGCAATAGGTGCACTTCGTTTACCTGTTCGGTTGTTTGTACCCCGGGTAATGAAATGCAACAAATGTATGCAACTCGGTCACACGGCCGCCTATTGTTGCAATAAACAACGTTGCGCAGATTGTGGAGAGATTCATGATGGGACTTCTTGCGCAAAAGAGCGCAAGTGTCTTCATTGCGACGAGGCTCCACATGATCTTTCTCAATGCCCGGTGTACATACAACGAGGGGAAAAACTCAAGTGTTCCTTAAAGGAACGTTCCAAGCGGACTTATTCAGAAATGCTTAAGAGTTCCGCTTCAACGACTCAGGACAATCCCTACTCCATTCTGCAGAACGACGAACCTGTTGCTGACGCTCCCAATGCAGGAAGTTCCGGTACATCGCAGGGTGCCATTAGGAAAAGAAAAATTACTTCTTTTCCATCACTCCCCAGAAAGAAGACCGAAACTTCCCAAGTTGGAATGAAACCTCGTATCGAACGTGCTGAGAATAGACCGAAGCAAGTACCTCCTGGTTTAAGCGGTTCTTCTACGCACCAGGGGTCCTCAGCACTTCCCGGAGCAGAGCCCAACACGTCTGTTCCTTTTTCGCGGTCGAGGCAACAGCCACAATCTGGCTTACTTGCGCTTTCTGACCTGTTGGACAATATTTTAAATGCTTTAAATATAAATGACCCTCTTAAAAGCATAGTATTATGTTTGCTCCCGATTGTGAGAACGTTTTTGAAAGAAAAATGTGGTTTTTTAGCAGTGTTCATTTCCCTCGATGCCTGATTCAGTGCAAGAGGTCAAGGATTTGACCACTGTAATACAGTGGAATTGCAGAAGCATCATTCCTAAACTAGATCAATTTAAATTTTTAATTCATAGTTCTAACTGTGATGTATTTTCCCTCTGTGAAACATGGCTTTCTTCAGCCGACGAGCTGAATTTCCACGATTTCAACATTATTCACCTCGATCGAAATGACTCGTTTGGTGGCGTACTATTGGGGATCAAAAAATGTCACTCCTTCTATAGAGTCACTCTCCCATCGATGACAGGCATTGAAGTTGTCGCTTGCCAGACACAAATCAATGGCAAAGACCTCTGCATTGCCTCGATATATATTCCTCCAAGAACTATGGTTGGCCGCCATCAGTTTTTTGATATCATCGAGGCACTGCCGGAGCCGCGGCTAATCTTAGGTGACCTCAACTCCCATGGAACAGCATGGGGGTCACACTACGATGACAGCCGTGCCATGTGGATTTATGATCTGTGCGACAACTTCAAATTGACAGTTTTGAATACTGGGGAAGCAACTAGAATAGCCAACCCTCCTGCACGGGCAAGTATGCTAGACATATCACTTTGCTCTTCTTCGTTATCCCTGGATTGCACGTGGAAGGTAATCCAAGATCCCCACGGTAGTGACCACCTGCCAATAATTTTATCGATCGCCAATGAATCAGGTTCTCGTGAGTATATATGATATTGATTATGACCTCACGAAAAATATTGACTGGAGAAAATTTGCAGAAATAATATCTGAAGCACTTGTTTCAATGCATGAACTTCCTCCACTCGAAGAGTATAACTTTATATCGAGTTTGATTTACGAAAGCGCACTTCAAGCTCAAAAGAAACGTGTTCCTGCTACCACTTTCCGACGTCGTCCTCCATCACTTTGGTGGGACAAGGAGTGTTCAAAGGTCTACCTTGAAAAATCATCCGCTTTCAAAAAACTCAGGAAAACTGGATCAGTGAAATGGTTTCGAAAGTACCAAGCTCTAGAAACCAAACTAAAAGGTCTGATTAAAACAAAAAAGCGTGGATATTGGCGAAAGTTCGTAAATGGTTTGTCAAGGGAGACCGCTATGAGCACTCTTTGGAATACGGCTAGGAGAATGCGTGGCTGGAACCATACAAATGAAAGTGAGGAATACTCTGACCGTTGGATTTTCAAATTTGCAAGAAAGGTTTGTCCCGATTCCGTTCCTGCACAAAGCGTCGTACGCGACATTCCGCTCCAATGCGACATTGAGAATTTTTCGATGGTGGAATTCTCAATTGCCCTCCTCTCATGTAACAATTCAGCTCCGGGGTCGGACAAGATTAAATTCAACTTGTTGAAGAATCTTCCCGACTTGGCAAAACAGCGTTTGCTGAACTTGTTCAACAAGTTTCTGGAGCTGAATATTGTCCCGCATGACTGGAGACAAGTGAGAGTGATAGCCATACGGAAACCCAACAAGCCGGCTTGCAATCACAACTCGTATAGGCCGATTGCAATGTTATCCTGTATTCGTAAATTGTTAGAGAAAATGATTCTACTTCGTTTGGACAAGTGGGTTAAAGCGAACAATTTGCTGTCAAATACGCAGTTTGGCTTCCGCCGAGGTAAAGGGACGAACGATTGTCTCGCGCTGCTATCTTCTGAAATCCAAATCGCATTTGCTCGCAAAGAACAAATGGCTTCCGTTTTCCTCGATATCAAAGGGGCATTTGATTCAGTTTCCATGGAAATTCTTTAGAGAAACTTCATAATCGTGGACTTTCACCAATTCTGAATAATTTCCTGTACAATTTACTGTCAGAAAAGCACATGTTTTTCAATCATGGCAGCTTGAAATCTTCTCGATACAGTTTTATGGTCCTACCACAAGGCTCCTGCCTAAGCCCCCTCTTGTACAGTTTTTACGTCAATGATATAGATGATTGTCTAACTAGAGACTGCACGCTGAGACAACTTGCAGACGATGTTATTTCCATCACGGGTACTAATCCCGTCGTTCTGCAAAAGTCGTTGCAGGATACCCTGAACAATCTGTTCACGTGGGCCCTCAAGCTGGGTATCGAATTCTTTACGGAGAAAACTAAAATGATCGTTTTTTCTAGGAAGCACGAACCCGCCCAATTCCAGCTTCACCTATCCGGCAAAACGATCAAGCACTCGATGTTTTTCAAATACCTTGGAGTATATTTTGACTCTAAATGTACCTGGGGAATACGCATTGCGTATTTGAAACAAAAATGCCAGCAAAGAATCAATTTTCTCCAAACAATAACCGGAACATGGTGGGGTGCCCATCCAGGAGACCTCATTCAGTTATACAAAACAACGATATTATCAGTGTTAGAATATGGCAGTTTTTGCTTCCGATCAGCTGCCAGGATTCATATTCTCAAGCTGGAGAGAATACAATATCGTTGCCTGCGTATAGCAATGGGGTGTTTGCATTCGACACATACGATGAGTCTCGAAGTTTTGCCAGGAGTACCCCCGCTTACTCTTCGGTTCACAGAATTATCCTACAGATTTCTCATCCGTTGCAAGATCATGAATCCATTGGTGATTGATAACTTCGAAAATCTACTCCAACTGATTCCTCAGTCAAGTTTTATGTCTTTATACCATGAGTACCTTACCCAGAACGTGCACTCTTCACCAGGCATCTCCAACCAAGTTTGCTTCCCATACTTTTGCAATTCCTCTGTCATTTTTGATCTGTCCATGCGACAAAAAATCCATGGAATCCCAGATCATCTACGCTCATATTCTATTCCGCCGATATTTTCGGCAGAATATGGGGGCATAGTTAGATCTGATAAAATGTTCTTTACTGACGGTTCATTCATAAACGGGTCCACTGGCTTCGGCATCTTCAATGAAAATTCCAGTGCCTCTTTCAAACTCAAAGATCCTTGTTCCGTGTATGTTGCTGAACTGGGTGCGATATACTACGCACTGGGGATCATTGAAACATTGCCCATCGACCACTATTTTATTTTTTCAGACAGTCTCAGCTCAATAGAGGCAATCCGCTCAATGAAGGTTGATAAACGTTCATCTTATTTACTAACAAGAATAAGACAACTATAGAGTGTTTTGGTCGAAAAATTATTCTAGATTACCTTAGCATGGGTTCCCTCTCATTGTTCGATTCCGGGGAATGAGAAAGCGGACTCGCTAGCTAAGGTGGGCGCTTTAGAAGGTACTATTTTTGAAAGGCAAATTGCTTATAATGAATTTTTCCACATTTCTCGTCAGTACACGCTCGTAAGTTGGCAGCGCATGTGGAGTGGAGATGAGTTCGGTCGTTGGTTACACACGATTATCCCTAAGGTCTCGACGAGTGCATGGTTCAAGGAATTGAATGTAGGTCGTGATTTCATTCGCGTGATATTTCGGCTTATGTCCAATCACTACAACCTAAACGCGCATCTCTATCGCATTGGGCTCGCAGCAAACAATGTTTGTGATTGTGGCGATGGCTACCACGACATCGAGCATGTTGTCTGGTCGTGTATCCGGTTCCATGCTGC
Organism: Toxorhynchites rutilus septentrionalis; assembly: GCF_029784135.1. Lineage (NCBI taxonomy): Eukaryota > Metazoa > Arthropoda > Insecta > Diptera > Culicidae > Toxorhynchites > Toxorhynchites rutilus. The sequence continues at coordinate 248,537,640 of NC_073746.1, forward strand.
TCGCTCTCAGCTCTCTAGAGCACTGAGAGCACAAGGCAGACAATCGGAGATCCCCGTCCGGGATATCTTAGGTAGCCGTGATCCTGATCTTCTGCTTCATCTATACCTGTTCCTCAGGAACGCCGATGTCAACGTTTAATGATGTTTCCTTCGTTGTGTCTCCGTTTTATATCCCTCCTATCCGATCGATAAACTTTTACTTAGTCGCGGCAATACATACACACACTCTTTACAGATACACGGACCAAAGATTGTGCAGTCCACTGATCATTCAACAAGAGCCAAAGGTTGTACCGCTCATGACAACTCTACATGAACTGATGATTGCGCCGGTTAGTGACCATTCTATCCTGGATTCCTCGAGTCGAGAAAGACGCACCACGCTAGATATGAGGTACAGACTAGGGGGGGCGTTGCTGATTAAGGGTCAGCTGCATCCCAATAGGAAGTATCCCGTGTCGGGCACACGTACAGAGCATTGGAGACAGCAACATCCGAATTACGAAAACACTTGTAATACTAACCTCGAGCCAACCGCGAGTAATTGGTTACATATTACTAACATAGGTTTTGGAAGCGCCCCGCCATGTCACACAGAGCGGGGCGGTTTTGGAAGTGACATGGCTCATTCACAATACACTGTAGCTTCTCCGCTGCGGTTTTACTCGCAGAATTCGCGGCGGCGAATCCGCCTAATGTGACATCAGCCTTAGGTTTTTCCCGCGCCACAATGTTTCTAGCCTACTATACTTTTTCTAAGTGGTTGTTTCTATTGAAGCTGTTTACTGCCAAGGGATTGCTAATGGCGAATTCGTTTTTAAAACTGAATTAGTGCCACACTGACTCTGTAATAAAAAAAACGTTTTCAGTTTTACGAATGCGGTGGTTTGTTGGTGTGCGTTATATAGTCTGATTTGTTTATATTTGCGACGACAAATGCACAGTGTCGACGTCTGGTGGCGATATTAGTGCTTGGGAGGTAAATTATTCTCTATCAGATCAGAAGGGCCAAGTGCAGTGTAAAAATATAAAAGTTTGAATGAAAATTTTTACTTCATATTGTTTGGTTACCTAACACATGTAGTCCTTACACTCACTTAACCATTTGTCGATGCATTTCCTGTTTGTTCCACAAATAATTACTCTTATAATATAAAATCATCATTAGACAGTTTTCGTTCAATGTGTTTCTGCGATATCGATAAAAAAAAAGACGGGCGGGTAATGTCGGGGACATAATCGGAGTGACGTAGGACTATACAAAGGGGACAGCTTTTGTTAAATATATATTTTAAATATATTGTTTCATTTTCATCTCCTACGTGAATATCTACTTATCTACCTGAAAAATGGATTAGTTCACTGTTTACTCTTTATGAATATGTTGATGGTTCTGAAAAGAACCTTTGGTGTTGTGTTTTTGTTATCACTCGATATTCCCATCTTGTTCGTTTAAACCTTCCTGTTTAGCTATTGCGTTTGCCACTCGCCACAGCTTTCACAGTTGGAAAATTTCTTCCCATCCAGCTTGTGACATTTTGTTCAGTAAATTACATTTAATGCGACATGCCGGAGAAACACTTTGCCACTCACGGAAACTAATTGTTGCCTTGATGAGCGCCGAACCGAAGCTGCTCTGTTCTTGATGCGGGTTTTCTGATTGTCGTGAGCAGCTTTGCAAGCCAACTCGAGCACTCCGACGGCCGAAACTCTATAATCGCTGTTAGGTATACTGGTGCTCCGGCACCAATCCGTTCGGCCTAGTTACCCTTACGGAGCAATCAGTGAATGCGACCAACAGGGAACTGGAGACCTGAACGGTTCGAGTGAGACTTTACCTTTCCCTTAACTTGTCCTCCTTTGTTACGTCCACGATGCCGATGCCGTACAACCACACGGGTTTACGGTTTGAAAGAAAATAAGATATTTTTTTGCGGTCCGCGTGTTTTATACTCTAGCGGTACACACTCACAGGATAGAGACAAATCGACAGACTCAGCCAGAGGGGCGAGTCCAACGAGACGAACGAATGAGCGTTAAAAGGGAGCGATGGCAAAAAAATACATTCATTACGATTCATTCGCTCGTTGGATTCACATGCAGACTAAAAAGGGTCCTTTTCAGGATCACAAAATTATCTTCAATGTAAAGAGTTTATTGTTTTGTTATCACTCGATATTCCCATCTTGTTCGGCTAAACCTTCCTGTTTAGCGATTTGTTGCCACTCGCCACAGCTTTCACAGTTGGAAAATTTCTTCCCATCCAGCTTTGTGACATGTTGTACAGTAAATTACATTCAATGCGACGTGCCGAAGCGCCACTCAGTGTCGCATTGGAGGCGATTTTAACCTGTAATTGAACATTTGCGATGACAGTGGTACAGTGTCGACTTTCAATGTGGAGTCATAATTTGGATCTCTATGTTTACAAAATGCCTACTAAATAAATCGCATTACATGTCCGTCCAATTAGCTAAATGTCGAACTAATTGTAAATTACTGTACTTTCAACCTGGAAACAATTAAAGAATTGGTGAAAATTGAATAATCAGGAAAGTCCCTGAGCTTATTGATAGTTAATAAGCTCAGAACAACTGCCAAATTCACATACTCATCAGATCCTGGCAAACAAATTATGAAAAAATCAATTTATGTTTTATTATTATTTTGGATAATGTTTTAGAAAGCATTGTACTGTATTTCCTAAACTCTTTTTTGGAAGGTTTAATGGCCCTGAAAAGCGCATTGTTTTATTGAATGGTTCCAATTTAGAAAACTTGGCTTCGCCAACTCGCAAGCAGATCGGTCGAACCTATATTTGATCCGATACAGGTGTTTTTTTTACATCCGTTTCTAGTGTGTATTTTTTCATCTGGTGCGCTGCGAGCGAGTAAAGCTCATAAAAAGTGGTGCGCTATCGAGACAATCCGGCAGCAAGTCACATCATCACACACGCTACACAGCAGCGGGGCAAGTAGAAGTTTATTTTCCTCTTACCTCTTCCATCATTCTGTATAGCTTCTGTGCTCGATTTATACCATTGTTTATCTTTGTGTTTATCATATCGGCAAGCGTTGGCATTAGGGGTGTTCATTTCTTACATCACCGTTGAACATTTATTGGAACTTTATTCATTTTCAAATTACACATAATAACAAAAATTGAAATAAATAAAATTTTCAACAATAACTAATATAGAAATATAATTTCTTTTACTAATTTATATTTTCCAAATTATTATTTTCTGTTCATATCGAACAGTTGTCTACTTCTTCGTTTTTATTAATATGGCAGAGGGCGGGGAGGATCCCCCACCCACGCCAAAGAATATCTCAGATAATGAACCTCCTCCTGAAGAGCAGGAGGATGAAACAGAAGATGAGGAGGAAAATTCTGTGTACGAAATAGAAAGCTCTGAAGATGAGGAAAAAGACGAGAAGCAGGATTTTCGTCTAAAAGAATACCCTGATGGCGCCAAAGGCCCATTTATCGTATACTTTAGACGAAAATCCAAACCTCTTAACGTCATTCGCATCTCAAAAGAGTTGACACAGAAATTTTCCGAAGTTACCGAGATTACTCGGATGGGGCCAGACAAATTACGAGTTGTCGTCTCCAGCAGAACCCAAGCGAATGAAATAACGCGCTGTGATCTCTTTGCGATCGAGTATCGCGTATACGTACCCTGTTGCAACGTTGAAATAGACGGTGTAATAAACGAAAAGGGTTTGACTCGAAAAGAGATACTCGATGGTGTCGGTCGCTTCAAGAACTCTTCACTTAAAAGTGTGAAGATTCTTGCATGCGATCGACTGAAATCTGTGTCACTTAAAAATGACAAAAGAGTTCTCAATCGGACAAGCTCTTTTCGTGTGACATTTGAGGGTTCCGCCCTTCCAAACTACGTTGCAATAGGTGCACTTCGTTTACCTGTTCGGTTGTTTGTACCCCGGGTAATGAAATGCAACAAATGTATGCAACTCGGTCACACGGCCGCCTATTGTTGCAACAAAAAACGTTGCGCAGATTGTGGAGAGAGCCATGATGAGAATCCTTGCCCGAAAGAGCGCAAGTGTCTTCATTGCGGCGGGACTCCTCATGATCTTACTCAATGCCCGGTGTACATACAACGAGGGGAAAAAATCAAGCGTTCCTTAAAAGAACGTTCCAAGCGGACTTATGCAGAAATGCTTAAGAGTCCCGTTCCAACGACTCAGGACAATCCCTACTCCATTCTGCAGAACGACGAGCCTGTTGCTGACGCTCCCAATGCAGGAAGTTCCGGTACATCGCAGGGTGCCATCAGGAAAAGAAAAATTACTTCTTTTCCATCACTCCCCAGAAAGAAAACCGAAACTTCCCAAGTTGGAATGAAAACTCGAATCGAACGTGCTGAGAATAGACCGAAGCAAGTACCTCCTGGTTTAAGCGGTTCTTCTACGCACCAGGGGTCCTCAGCACTTCCCGGAGCAGCACCCAACACGTCTGCTCCTTTTTCGCGGTCGAGGCAACAGCCACAATCTGGCTTGCTTGCGCTTTCTGACCTGGTGGACAACATTTTAAATGCTTTAAATATAAACGACCCTCTTAAAAGCATAGTATTATGTTTGCTTCCGATTGTGAGAACATTTTTGAAAGAAAAATGTGGTTTTTTGGCAGCGTTCATTTCCCTCGATGCCTGATTCAGGGCAAGAGGTCAAGGATTTGACCACTGTAATACAGTGGAATTGCAGAAGCATTATTCCTAAACTAGATCAGTTTAAATTTTTAGTTCACAGCTCTAACTGTGATGTATTTTCTCTCTGTGAAACATGGCTTTCTTCAGCCGATGAGCTGAATTTCCACGATTTCAACATTATTCGCCTCGATCGAAATGACTCGTTTGGTGGCGTACTATTGGGGATTAAAAAATGTCACTCCTTCTATAGAGTCACTCTCCCATCGATGACAGGCATTGAAGTTGTTGCTTGCCAGACACAAATCAATGGCAAAGACCTCTGCATTGCTTCGATATATATCCCTCCCAGAACTATGGTAGGCCGCCATCAGTTCTTTGATACTATCGAGGCAATGCCGGAGCCGCGGGTAATCTTAGGTGATTTTAACTCCCATGGAACAGCATGGGGATCACTCTACGATGACAACCGTGCCACTTTGATTTATGATCTGTGTGACAACTTCAAATTGACAGTTTTGAATACTGGGGAAGCAACCAGAATAGCCAACCCTCCTGCACGGGCAAGCATGCTAGACATATCTCTATGCTCTTCTTCGTTATCCCTGGATTGCATGTGGAAGGTAATCCAAGATCCCCACGGTAGTGATCACCTACCAATAATTTTATCGATCGCTAATGAATCAAGCTTTCGTGAGTCAGTCAATATTTCGTATGACCTCACGAAGAATATTGACTGGAGAACATTTGCGGAAATAATATCTGAAGCAATTGTTTCAATGCATGAACTTCCTCCACTCGAAGAGTATAACTTTATATCGAGTTTGATTTACGAAAGCGCACTTCAAGCTCAAAAGAAACGTGTACCGGCTACCACTTTCCGACGTCGTCCTCCATCACTTTGGTGGGACAGGGAGTGTTCAAAGGTCTACCTTGAAAAATCATCCGCTTTCAAAAAATTCAGGAAAACTGGATTAGTGGAATGGTTTCTAAAGTACCAAGCTCTAGAAGCCAAACTAAAAGGTTTGGTTAAAGCAAAAAAGCGTGGATATTGGCGGAAGTTCGTCAATGGTTTGTCAAGGGAGACCGCTATGAGCACTCTTTGGAATACGGCTAGGAAAATGCGTGGCTGGAACCATACAAACGAAAGTGAGGAATACTCTGACCGTTGGATTTTTAACTTTGCAAGGAAGGTTTGCCCCGACACCGTTCCTGCACAAAACGTCGTACGCGACATTCCACTTCAAAGCGATTATGAGAATTTTTCGATGGTGGAATTCTCAATTGCCCTTCTCTCATGTAACAATTCAGCTCCGGGGTCGGACAAGATTAAATTCAACTTGTTGAAGAATCTTCCCGACTTGGCAAAACAGCGTTTGCTGAACTTGTTCAACAAGTTTCTGGAGCTGAATATTGTCCCGCATGACTGGAGACAAGTGAGAGTGATAGCCATACGGAAACCCAACAAGCCGGCTAGCGATCACAACTCGTATAGGCCGATTTCAATGTTATCCTGTATTCGTAAATTGTTAGAGAAAATGATTCTACTTCGTTTGGACAAGTGGGTCGAAACGAACAATTTACTGTCAAATACGCAGTTTGGCTTCCGCCGAGGTAAAGGGACAAATGATTGTCTCGCGCTGCTATCTTCTGAAATCCAAATCGCATTTGCTCGCAAAGAACAAATGGCTTCCGTTTTTCTCGATATCAAAGGGGCATTTGATTCAGTTTCCATGGAAATTCTCTCAGAGAAGCTTCATAATCGTGGACTTTCACCAATTCTCAATAATTTCCTGTACAATTTACTGTCAGAAAAGCACATGATTTTCTCTCATGGCAGCTCGAAATCTTCTTGTTACAGTTTTATGGGCCTACCACAAGGCTCCTGCCTAAGCCCCCTCTTGTACAGTTTTTACGTCAATGATACGGATGATTGTCTAACTAGAGACTGCACGCTGAGACAACTTGCAGACGATGGAGTTATTTCCATCACGGGTACTAATCCTGTCGTTCTGCAAAAGTCGTTGCAAGATACCCTGAACAATCTGTTCACGTGGGCCCTCAAGCTGGGTATCGAATTCTCTACGGAGAAAACTGAAATGGTCGTTTTTTCTAGGAAGCACGAACCCGCCCAATTCCAGCTTCACCTATCCGGCAAAACGATCCAACACTCTATGTTTTTCAAATACCTGGGTGTATATTTTGATTCTAAATGTACCTGGGGGAGACACATTGCGTATTTGAAACAGAAATGCCAGCAAAGAATCAATTTTCTCCAAACAATTACCGGAACATGGTGGGGTGCCCATCCAGGAGACCTCATTCAGTTGTACAAAACAACGATATTATCAGTGTTAGAATATGGCAGTTTTTGCTTCCGATCAGCTGCCAGGATTCATATTCTCAAGCTGGAGAGAATACAATATCGTTGCTTGCGTATAGCCATGGGGTGTTTGCATTCGACACATACGACGAGTCTCGAAGTTTTGGCAGGAGTACCCCCGCTTACTCTTCGGTTCACAGAATTATCCTACAGATTTCTCATCCGTTGCAAGATCATGAATCCATTGGTGATTGATAACTTCGAAAATCTACTCCAACTGACTCCTCAGTCAAGTTTTATGTCTTTATACCATGAGTACCTTACCCACGACGTGCACCCTTCACCAGGCATCTCCAACCAAGTTTGCTTCCCATACTTCTGCAATTCCTCTGTCATTTTTGATCTGTCCATGCGACAAAAAATCCATGGAATCCCAGATCACCTACGCTCCGATTCTATTCCGCCGATATTTTCGGCAGAATATGGGAAAGTTGGATCTGATAAAATGTTCTTTACTGACGGTTCATTCATAAACGGGTCCACTGGCTTCGGCATCTTCAATGAAAATTCCAGTGCCTCTTTCAAACTCAAAGATCCTTGTTCCGTGTATGTCGCTGAACTGGGTGCGATATATTACGCATTAGGGATCATTGAAACATTGCCCATCGACCACTATTTTATTTTTTCAGACAGTCTCAGCTCAATAGAGGCAATCCGCTCAATGAAGGTTGATAAACGCTCATCTTATTTCCTAACAAGAATAAGACATCTATTGAGTGTTTTGGTCGAAAAATTATTCAAGATTACCTTAGCATGGGTTCCCTCTCATTGCTCGATTCCGGGGAATGAGAAAGCGGACTCGCTAGCTAAGGTGGGCGCTTCAGAAGGCACACTTTTTGAAAGGCAAATTGCCTATAATGAATTTTTTCACATTCCTCGTCAGGACACACTCGTTAGTTGGCAGCGCATGTGGAGTGAAGATGAGTTCGGTCGTTGGTTACACACGATTATCCCTAAGGTCTCGACGAGTGCATGGTTCAAGGAATTGAATGTAGGTCGTGATTTCATTCGCGTGATATCTCGGCTTATGTCCAATCACTACAACCTAAACGCGCATCTCTATCGCATTGGGCTCGCAGCAAACAATCTTTGTGATTGTGGCGATGGCTACCACGACATCGAGCATGTTGTCTGGTCGTGTATCCGGTTCCATGCTGCTCGCTCTCAGCTCTCTAGAGCACTGAGAGCACAAGGCAGAAAATCGGATATCCCCGTCCGGGATATCTTAGGTAGCCGGGATCCTGATCTTCTGCTTCATCTATACCTGTTCCTCAGAAACGCAGATGTCAACGTTTAATGATGTTTCCTTCGTTGTGTCCCCGTTTCATATCCCTCCTATCCGATCGATAAACTTTTACATAGTCGCGGCAATACATACACACACTCTTTACAGATACACGGGCCGAAGGTTGTGCAGTCCACTGATCATTCAACAAGAGCCAAAGGTTGTACCGCTCATGACAACTCTACACGAACTGATGATTGCGCCGGCTAGTGACCATTCTATCCTGGATTCCTCGAGTCGAGAAAGACGCACCACGCTAGATATGGGGTACAGACTAGGGAGCGTTGCTGATTAATGGTCAGCTGCATCCCAATAGGAAGTAGCCCGTGTCGGGCACACGTATAGAGCATCGAAGACTGCAACATACCAATTATGAGAACACTTGTAATACTAACCTCGAGCCAACCGCGAGTAATCGGTTACATATTACTAACATAGTTGTAAGACAAAAATTGTCAAAATATTGGACTCCCGGCCCCGTCAGGCTAACGCCACATGTGCCTTAATAAAAAATATATTTTGGAAAAAAAAAAAAAAAAAAATTTAGAAAACTTAGTACTCGTGGTTTTGAAAAAAACCATTTCGAACGCCCTCGATGCCGCCTTGTTCTGGATTTGCCACCAAAGCAGTTTGTATAAAGAACAAACATTTTTCTTCTGCTACCTGATGCCGTTTTGCGATTGCGTTTGCCACTCGCCACTCGCTGCAACTGCCTGTTGTCTTGATGTCCACCGAACCGAATGTGTTCTGTTCCGAATGCGGGTTTTCTTATCGTCGCGAGCAGCTTTGCCAGCTAACTCGATCACTTCGGCGGCCGAAACTATATAACGCCGGCTAGGTGGACTGGTGCACTGGTACTAACGCGCTCGGCCTAACTACCCTTGCGGGGAACTCCAGATCAACACGGTTCGAGCGGGATTTTGCCTTTCCCTTCACTTTTCCTCCTTTGCCATGTCCAAACATGGCTGCTTGGGTTGGTTTGTTGATGTGTTGTGATGCGAACCGATGTGGTGTACGGTTTGAATGAGAATGATCGTTACGGCAGCGGAGCGGGGATTTTTAAGCTGACTGGCTGGCTCGAGAATTACGCATGTGTGAGACTGCGACCAATGTTTCGTTAATTTTTTTCTTTTTCCTTTCCAATCGTGCTTCATTCTATTTCGCTGCGGCTCTGGTTGCCCGTTTTGGTTGGTACGATTTGAGGAGCACAAAATGCACCAATCAAAAATGGGCACATAGTGCATTTTGACAATGCTTGATATTTCACAATTATTCAATTATTTATCTCAAGAAAAATGAAATGTTATTCGTTATGATAGATGCGTAGATATATTTCCTATCAATTGATGCAAAAACCTTTGCGATCTATTGAGAAATGCTCGAATTATAAGCGTTCCAAATATTGCATTTTTTCCTACTTGTTCAGTGCCTAGATTTCCATTTCACCCCCTATATCTTCCGGTTAGACGTAGTCCTACGTCAACAGGAAGTGGGTTATATCTATGGTATAACCGCAAGGGTGACGTAGGACTATCGTTGATTTAGAGATCATTTGTTTGAAGTTGAATCTAAATCCATTCTGAATGAATGTATAAATGAATATTTGGGGGACTTCTTAAACAAGAGCGTTACGTTGGAGGCACAAGGTTTTATGCATCCAATATAGGATACGAAAAACCTTGTTCTGAAGTATAATCTTCAGAAGCTTTTCTGCTAACTGTACTTGATTGACAAATCACAAATATCAATGTATTACATGGATATTTTATGGATAGAAAACATTAAAATAAACTCTTTCGCTTGAATGTAATTTTCAATTCCAAGGGGAACTGGCAGATTATTTTCAGTAACGATTAGATATTTCCATATTTTCCTCGATACTGGAAGCCCACCAGTGGTTAATGCTAATTCGATAACCATCTGTTAATAGCACTTGATCGAAACATATTTGGTCACAGTGTTATACTTATGACAGACATACAGCTGTACCTGCGTTGTACTTCGAAAATTGTATGTCTGTCACCATGTACAGCGCTAGAACCATGCAAGCAACTCGGTACAATCGCTGTACCTGTACCGACCTATTTTACCGCTGTACATGGCTACAGTTGTACTGTGCGCAGCGCCATAGACGGTTAGTGGTGGGTAGCATGAACAAAACTAATCAAAACATTTGGTATACATTCTTTTCATTGACTTTCTCTTGAGTTAATAACTCAGATTGAAACATATTTGTTGTGTTCGATAGTTTAGACGCTAAATAAAAACCTTTTTCATTGAAATATTGGTGAAAATACAATGCAATAAATTCAAACTTCTGATTGTCAGTCTGACATGCGGTACAATGTACAACCAAAGTATGTGTGTCATGCTATCGTGGTACCTGTACAACGCTGGACACGTACAGCGCTAGTACAGTTGTATGTCTGTCCATGGTATTACATGGATAGCAAACTTTCAAATAAACTCTTTCACATGAATGTATTTTTAAATTCCCAGAAGATCTGGCAGATTATTTTCAGTAATGATTAGATATTTTCACATTTTCCTCGATACTGGAAGCCCACCAGTGGTTAATGCTAATTCGATAACCATCTGTTAATAGCACTTGATTGAAACATATTTGGTCACAGTGTTACATTGATAGAAAACATTAAAATAAACTCTTTCATATGAATGTATTTTTAAATTCCCAGAGGAACTGGCAGATTATTTTCAGTAATGATTAGATATTTCCATATTTTCCTCGATACTGGAAGCCCACCAGTGGTTTATGCTAACTCGATAACTACCTGTTAATAGCACTTGATTCAAACATATTTGGTCACAGTGTTACATGGATAGAAAACATTCAAATAAACTCTTTCACATGAATGTATTTTTAAATTCCCAGAGGAACTGGCAGATTATTTTCCGGATCTTTCTCGATGCTGAATGGCATCCAAACGGAAAAAATTCCGTGCGTGTATGTGTATGTGTAGCGGCTGCTTCGATGGTCACCTTCTCTTCTCCTGAAGGATCGGCTTCTCTGTGCTCCCTCACAGTTTCAAACAAACTGTTCGCGTTTCAGGGCAGATCTCGATCCTTCGCCGTCCAGCATCCTCAGCAACGATGTTGTCTTGTCGAATATCGCTTAAGTATGCTTTTTGTGTGTGATTGAATCGAGAGAAGGCGTGGTTTACGATGGCAATTTGGAAGGCAAACTAGAGGGGAATGAACTCTCTGAGCTCGGAACTTTCGGCGACAGAGCAATAATCGATTGCGGGCGCATACAATATTGAATACGGAAATATCCTACTGATGAGGAAGAATAATCTTCAGAATCTATCCTGTTAATTGCGATTGATTGAAAAATCACAAAACCAAATGTATTTGGTCACAGTGTTACATGGATGGAAAACATTCAAATAAACTCTTTCACATGAATGTATTTTTAAATTCCCAGAGGAACTGGCAGATTATTTTCAGTAATGATTAGATATTTCCACATTTTTCTCGATACTGGAAGCTCACCAGTGGTTAATGCTAATTAGATAACCATCTGTTAATAGCACTTGCTTGAAACATATTTGGTCACAGTGTTACATGGATAGAAAGCATTCAAATGAACTCTTTCACATGAATGTATTTTTAAATTCCCAGAGGAACTGGCAGATTATTTTCCAGCAATGATTAGATCTTTCCGGAACTCTCTCGATGCTGAATGGGATCCAAACGGAAAGAATTCTGCGCGTGTATGTGTCGATCCTTCGCCGTCCACCTCTTCCAGCACGTTAGGCAACGATGTTGTCTTGTCGATGTCGTCACGAAAAATAAATGTGTCTCACACCCAGAATATCGCTTAAGTATGCTTTTTGTGTGTGATTGAATCGAGAGAAGGTGTGGTTTACGATGGCAATATGGAAGGCATACTAGAGGGGAATGAACTCTCTGAGCTCGAAACTTTCGGTGACTGAGCAATAATCGATTGCTTACGCATACAATATTGGATACGGAAATATCCTACTGATGGGGAAGAATAATCTACAGAAGTTTTCCTGCTAATTACACTTGGTTGAAAAATTACAAAATCAAACGTATTTGATCGCTGTGTTATATGGTTAGAAAACATTCAAATAAACTCTTTCACATGAATGCAAACGGAAAGAATTCCGCGCGTGTATGTGTGTGTAGTGATGTCTTCCCGGGGAACCGTTTGTGGCATCACTCTCCTCCTGATGGATTCCCTTCTGGCCTAGGGTGTACAAACAGGTGACACCGTTCATCCGCGCTTTCATGATAAACGAAGAGCTTCACCACAACAGAACTGAGTGGATTTCCGAACGGCGCTCGCTTATATATCGATTGGTGATTTCAATAGCTTGTTTTGAAAGCAATTTTAGGACTATTGAAACAAGTTTTTGGATCAAAAAGTAACAAGTATAGAACGCGTAGACATTTTATCTTTCGAATGAAATGTTTATCATACCATTTCGTTCAGTTGTTTAAGAGCTATTAACGCTCAAAATCTCGGTCTCCGGTGTAACGCTTTTGTTTTCGAAACTTTGATTTTAAACCCCGGTATAGAAATGAAAGACGTAGTCCTACGTCAAAAACCTCTTTTTTCATCACATAAAATAAATATTCGATACGTCAAAGTTAATTTTCATTCATAATTTTGATTTTGAAAGCATGTTTATTCCACCTGAATATCCATCATTATTTTCGCCTCCTAATGAAAGCACACGAAGCCTCATGCCGTCTACCCAATAAACTCTTCAAAATCAGAATCCGAATTGGATTACGATTCCAATAATACAAAAGCAAAAGCAGCAGGTTTTACATTTTCATATTTATTTTCAGATTTTCAAAACAATACTCGGAACTTGACAGTTCAGTGTAGTTGTATTGGTGAACCCGAGTGCCAACCCGTGAAACATCCCAGTGCGAAACTAACAACTTTCGGGGCGAACCTAGTGCGACAATAGGTTGAAACTGAGTGAATAAAAAAACGTTATGACAGCAGTTAGTGTGGCACTGGGGTTGAAACAGAACAAAAACGAATTCGCTATAAGATGGCCTTTCTGTAGCCAGCATAGAAACTCATGAGCATAGAAATCTTAACCTGAAATTAAAAATGAAGTGCTCCGCGCGATCCTGTAGCATTGATTTTAATTACAACTCGATTACATCGCTTGCCAAAGGAAACTATCCTACGTAATCAAATATTAACATATATGACTCCAAACAGTAAACAATACGTGAGCCCCCTTAGCGCGAGCCCTGTTTTATGCTGCCTACGCTCAATTTGCATTGGTTGGGATAGGGCTGCCAGAGCCCCGTTTACTGCGACGATTTATTTCAGTGACGAAATACTTCATCATCAAATCATCATGGTTTGTCTGAAAAATGACCATAGTTGCCAGATTTTAGAAATCATCATTTTAGAATGAAAAAATCGAATTTTCTAGTAGATGTTGCATTTCTAATTGCTTGAGTTTACTGTCATCATATTGATCCGTTCATAATTTAGGCTTTCTTCAGAATATTGCCTGGCCATTTTAAAGGTGGACACTCAACACAGAGAAACTTTATTGCTGCTTCGCGCGAAGGACAACAAAACAAAACAAACAAACTGCAGCGTACCAAGCGGTTGCCATACACTTAGAGGAATAATTAGTATATATTACAAATTCTTTAGTAATTAATTGGTCGTTAGTCATTTGCTAACGTACTAATAAAGTGCGCTACACATACAGCGTCACCGTCATCGTCCCGACTTAATTCGTATATTTTACGCGAGTAAATTGGTAAATACAAGTGTCAAAACATGTACCAGAACATCGCCTCAACTTTAATCCTTCTTTCGTGATTTCGTGCCAAAGCCCAATTTATTGATATCGGGTTGCATTCGTTTCTTATTATATTTTCGGTTCTTGCAATAATGACGATATAAAGGTTATATTGACGTAGGACTACGTCTTTCATTTCTATACCGGGGTGTAAAATCAAAGTTTCGAAAACGAAAGCGAATAATACATTCAAGCGAAAGAGTTTATTTTAATGTTTTCTATCCATATAATACTGCGATCGAATACATTTGGTTTTGTGATTTTTCAATCAAGTGCGATTAGCAGGAAAGTTTCTAAAGATTATTCTTCCCCATCAGTAGGATATTTTCGTATCCAATATTGGATGCGCGCGCAATGGAAAATGTTTCGCATCGCGAAAATCATAAGATTTTCAATCGATTATTGCTTAGTCGCTGAAAGTTTTAAACTCAGAGAGTTCATTCGCCTCTAGTTTGCCTTCCAAATTGCCATCGTAAGCCACACCTTCATTTTTTCATTTTTCGTGAGGACACCGACTGGACAACATTGTTGCTGGACGAGCTGGACGGCGAGGGATCGAGTGATTCATTATCTGACCTGACTTGACCTGACCTGAAACGCATTCAGTTTGTTTCGAACTGCGAGGGAGCACAGAAAAGCCGATCCATCAGGAGGAGAAGAGAAGATAACCAAGAGAGTATCAGCATCGAAAAACGGTTCCGCTTGAGACATCGGAGCAGCCGCCACACACACATACACAACGGTTCGGCATGAGATATCGGAGCAGCCGCCACACACACACATACACGCGCTGAACCCTTTTCGTTAGGTTGCCATCCAGCATCGAGAAGATTCCGGAAAGATATCATCGTTGCTGAAAAATAATCTGCCAGTTCCCCTTGGAATTGAATAATACATTCAAGCGAAAGAGTTTATTTTAATGTTTCCTATCCATATAATACTGCGACCAAATACATTCAACGTAAGACCACGTCTTTCGGCAATTTATTGGAGGTACAATAAATCTTAAGAAGGAATTCCCGCTCTCAAACGAGAAATGGGTGCTGTGAGAAAGGATGAGCGAACGCAACAATTGTGTAGACTGATTTGATGCAACAGATATTTTGTCTATTGAAAATGGAATACAAATCATATCATAATAAAAACAATGTATTATGTATTATACAACTTTTGTGTGATTGTTTCTTTTGCTGAAGATTGTGCCTCCAACGTAACGCTCTCGTTTTCGAAGTCCCCCAAATATTTATTCATTCATACAGAATTGATTCAGATGCAACTAAAAATAAAAGATCATTAAATCAACGATAGTCCTACGTCACCCTTGCGGTTATACCACAGATATAACCCAGTTCCTGTGTTTTTTTTTATAAGATCGGGCTTGTAGAATGGATTGGAATCATGGTAAAATTGAAAGCGGATCGCGGCGACCGCGCTGGTATGAATTTGAAAGCGGATCGAGACGACCGCGCTGATATAAATTTGAAAGCGGATCGAGACGACCGCACAAGGGTCAAAGTGGATCGCGACGACCGCGCTGGTAAAAAATGATCGAGGATCGAGGATCGAGACGACCGCGATAGCGGATCGCGACGACCGCGCTAGTATAAATTTGAAAGCGGATCGAGACGACCGCGCTGGTACAATCTGAAAGCGGATCCAGACGACCGCGTTAGGTTTAAATGAAAGCGGACCGAGATGACCGCGCTAGCATAAATTGAAAGCGGATCGAGACGACCGCGCTGGTAAAAATTTGAAAGCGGAGCTAGACGACCGCGCTGGTATAATTTGAAAGCGGATCGGGACGACCGCGCTAGGTTTGAATGAAAGCGGATCACGACGACCGCGCTAGTATAAATGAAAGCGGATCACGACGACTGCACAAGGTTTAATTGAAAGCGGGTCGCGACAACCGCGCTATGTTGTATAGGAATGTGATCGCGACGACAACGTTTGATTTAATTGAAGCGGCTCGTGGCAACCGCAAATTTGAGATCAGAAATGGTACAGCGGATTATATAAAAAAAATGAATGCGGTGAAATTTCTATCAAAAGTGGTAGAATCGCAGATCGACCCTCATAAATAAACCGTGATGGAAGAGCGGAATGGTATGCTTATGACACGTGTCACAGGTGAAAAAAAGCTCACTTATTGCGGGGTTCTAAAACAACGATCAGCTCAAATAGAGACAGTGATAGACACCACAGGACAAGTCGCAGCTCAGGAAGACAATTCAAAACATAACTAAGCACAGCGACCAATACGTAATAGACCTAATCCAGCTAATTTAGAGAATATCGTTAGTGTGATGGAAGCAGAAGAAAGAATTGGATGATAATATAATGCTGCTTTATAAAAGGGCAGCATAAAATTTTTGGGGAAAAACTGAAGAGAGTTAAATTTTCTTTCATTTATCCCCCAGATTTCGTTTTTTAAAGAGGGGAGAGGATGTGTGGACTCCAGAATGCATATTGACAGCACTGCCAGCTTTAATTGTCTTGCCATACTCGTTCATCCCTCCTTTAATGTATACCCCTTTCATAGCAGCCCTTGAGCTCGGTCCGACAGCTCATATGAGCACGGCGCACGGATAACGTGCTCCTTCCTCGTTACAACCTTTGCAGAAGTAAGTAGTGATCCCCGATTTTTGAAATTAATCGTTCATCAGCTAATCGAATACTTTTCATCAGTTTGTTATCGCGATTATCGCCCCAAATAATCGATTAATCGTCACACTGAGAGAAATAATTTGTTAGACTGATTTCCTCATTTGCGAGAAAGCATTCTGGAATCAAAAAAGTGTTCATTCTGCCTGAAAATCAATTACAGTAGAACCCCGATTATCCGCGGAATAGTCGGGCTAGATCACCGCGTATAACGAAAATCGCGGATAACGCAATAAAGGGCTAAAAGTGAGGTGCAAGCAGGGAAAAAAGATATTTTTAGCATGAAAACCATGTTTTATCAATACAGAAAATATTGAACTATCCATCTGTATTGTCGTGTACATCAGTGATCAGATAATGTGAAAGCCATGACCAAAACAAAAGAGCATGAGTCTACCAATCATTGACAAATTTCGGGAAGGTTTATAGATTTACTAAGGAACTCGTAGTCGCGGATTATCCGCTCGCGGAAAATCGAGGTTCTACTGTATTATCTCTTACTCTTATCTAAACTTGTAAACAAAGCTCAATTCGCGTTGACGGCATTGGGCTTCATTTACCAGTTTAGGGGAGCGTCAAAGATAATGATTGATTTTCAGGATAAAACTGCAGCGGCCTCACGTTTTTTTGACGTAGGATTACGTCTTTCGGGAACATATTGGGGTACAAATTGAAAATCGAAAATCGAGCGCACCGTGAAAATTGTCCAATTTCAAATGCTTATTGCTCAGTCATTTCATGATGGATTGATGAGATTTTTGCGTCAATTCATTTCGGCACTCCATAACAATTTTTTACATTGAATAAAATAATATATGTCATGAAACTAACTATCGAACAATTGAAAAATCTCAACCCATATCCTAACGGAAATACCCACTTCTGATAGGTCGAAATTGACGACATATGCGGCGGGTCCCAAACAGAGACATCAAAACCAAGCTGCCTGGGGGAAATTGGCATTGCAGATACATGAAAGTAGGGGGAGATTATTTTTCCCACCGACATGTATTCCTTAACAGAGATTTCAAATCCATGGTGTCTGGGAGAAATCAGCATGTAAAAACCCTCGATAGTTTAACTAACGACGCGCACAAATGGATAGTGATCATTGTAACTAGCGTGGGCATTGCTGATTGCATACGTGCTGGCGAATAAGTTGGGAGCGATGAACAAGTGTTTTTTCGTTCCAATAAGAATCTTTCGATTGAAGAATGATGTTTCAATGACCTGAATAGAACTTATGCTTGATAGAATATAAATAAAATTTTAATTTGGAACTTTTATGTTGGTTGCTTCGTAAAACTTTTAGCACAACTGTAAGTGTAAAATTGTGTATGGTAGTTATTGTGTTAAAATGACTTGAAATATGAAACGATTTTTTTTCTCCCAAGGATAGTTCATGCGACGAGCAAAATTGGAAAAATGAAGGAATATTCGAAAAAGTGATTCTACATATGCTCTACATATCGTATTGGGGGGCGGCTTTGGTAAGTGATACGCACCATATAATGACTAACCACCATCCTTCTATCATTATCACTCGGTTATGGACACTGGTGGAGTGAACAAACAATACCTAACAACCAGACAAAACGGACCCAAATCATTATCGAAGAGTTTAACAATGTAATTCTTCAAACATATCCAAAATCAGCGTGCAGCAGATAGCCCAACGGAATCCTACGTCAACTATGCGGTCGTGTCTTGGACACAACCCTCCTGTGACTTTTTTCTCTGGGTTTGTATCGATTAATCGACGTATATTATTCATTCGCTTCGATTATTGGTTGCGCAGTATTCGTTAGATTAATAATCGATTTCTGTAGGAAGTATTCGATTAATCGAACGATTATCGGGGATCACTAGAAGTAAGGTGTGTTTGCTAGTTCCGAGGCAAAGCAGCATACCACACGGAGCCCGGTAATTCACACAATTTGAATATCTGATTTGACAAAGGTTCGCTGAACTAGAGCATTCAAAAAAGTGGACAAATCATGATCATATTTTCGACTGGACAAACCAACATCATTTACCTTATAAATTTATTTTCTTGTTTTCGGTTTTTCGAAATTTATTCTGAGGGCAATGCGATCCGAGTCCATCGCCGACTTGCCGTTTGCCTGATGCATTACATTTGCTCGGTAAATTTTTGTTTTGCCACATTATTTGTAACCTACTACACTTTTTCTGAGCGGTTGTTTCTGTTGCAGTCGTTTTCTGCGGCGATTTATTCCGAAACCCTAAAAAGAGTTATGCTGTACATTTCAATACCGAAGTCGCCAAAAAGTAATACTTTTAAAGGGCTTCATATTTGCAATTTATGGTGTCGGATCAGGACAACCTACACTGAGAGGAATAGTTAGTAAATACGACGATTTTTTTGGTACATGTTACCAATTCTCTAGTCATTTTGTACCCTACTAATCATTGGTACATATTACGAAAGAAAAATGGTAGGCACAAACATCAAACAAACTTCGATTTGTTGGTCCAACATTGGTGCAATAACAGTGAAAATTTTGCTTCTCATTTGGGAGAGATAATCATCGGGGATAGTAAAAATGTTTTTTAATAATTATTTTTAATTTAAAAAATTCTATTTGATTACATTTAACTTCACATACTTAGAATACATAATAATAATAATATATAACTTATTCTATGAGCAGCGTACACGAGGAAAGTTCCCTCTTCCTGCTGCATCGCTCTAGTTTGCATTATTTAGGGAGTGTCGGTAGCACCAGCACGTTTCATCCGCATTTTGTTCTCTCGTGTCTCTATGAAGAAAAGAAATAAATGAAAAGAAAAGAAATATATATGTAATGAAACGTAACATCAACAAAATGCTTACCTCTGAATCGCTTCATCTCCAAAATAGAAATGGCGATTGCAAAGTGCGCACATCACAGATGTTAGTTATGACAAAAAAACAAAGTTACTAATGGTATGAAGTAAAATCTACGAATCTCTGGTAGGAACATTCATTGCGTCTGACATCGCTTTTACGCAATTTTGGTAATATTTACAAAACATTTGTATATTTTACCAATGTTTTGGCTACTAAAGATTTGGTAGCTGCTTTTACTAAACTATTTCTCCAGTGTACTCCCCATGTTAAACGAGAATCGAGCGCACCGAGGGAGGCGATTCCTCCTGAGTCCTATCGATCAAACACAATACACATGAGCCGAAACAACAGATTGACTTCACTTCCGGAGATAGACGTAACTAGAGATTTTTGGCCATTGAAAACAGGATTAGTGATCCCCGATAATCGTTCGATTGATCGATTACTTCCTACAGGAATCGTTAATTAATCGAACGAATACTGCACAACCAATAATCGTAGCGAACAAATACTTTGCGTCTATAAATCGATCCAAACTCAGAGAGGAAAAAACGTATGACCGCTGTAGTTTTATCCTGAAAATCAATCATTATCTTTGACGCTCCCCCCCAAGGTCGTAAACGGTGCTATTTCTAAAAACACAACAATGGAAGCCTCATATCAACAGTCCCGCTGTGACCAACTGTGAACATTCGAACAATAGGAATATTCTAACGCCGAAAAATGCGACATGTGTTGTCTCTATCGATAGAATAGGAATACTCTAACGCCTAAACGGCTAATGTGTAATAGATAAAAATATGTATCGACGAGATAGGAAAACTCTTACGCTAAAGTAACCAGATGGTCAGAGGTCTAACGCGGGACACAAATAACAAATCGTCATGTATATACGTTATGGGAACATATACCATAGTTTAGCGAGTCTGAACTGATATGTATTATTTTTTTCTAAGTATCGGCACTCAGTTGTGATTTTTCGGTGGTTTAGATTTTGTTTGCGCCTGAAAATCACTCGCTCAATCAGAGCATTTACGCCTGGCAAGCACGATTCGAATTCTACAATTTTCTTTGAAAAAGAAATTACGAATAATACCGAATGGAATGCTCGAATTTTTTCTTAAATCTTTCGTTTATTAAGCATAAAACAAAACTTATTCAAGGCTGTTGATTCGCAGCAGCAGCACTGTTAAGCAACTTGATGATTTTTTCATACTGCAAGCTCCACCCCACAGCGAAGGAGTTGGACATCCTGAGGCACTTTGTGTCCGCCAGATATAGCCGATCTGGTATTTACAACATCATATCCCTGCTGCTCCTTAAGCCGGGACATCGAAGCAACCGGCCAAACGGTGAAGTAGAATCTGGTCAAACTGGACATTTTTATGTGGAAGCGTCAGATGAGACCGGCCGTATCTGAGCAGCAAGCAATCACTCAGAAGGAGTAGCTTGAGGTGCTGGTGAAAATCCACTTCTCGAAGAAGGTCCTTCTCTGACAGATGTGAAGCGAATGTCCAAGCCGCTCTTCTTTCTAATCATATTGTGAACGGGGAGATATATAGTACGAAGTGATTGCCGGAAGTTGCGAAGGTGATGTGGTCTTTATGCCGAATCTGGGATCAGCCCATTATGCCAAAAGATCACTGGAGGATGGATCGGCTGGAGATAAACATTGTCGCGAAGACCGCCAACCTTCTCAACACTCCCCAGCTGCGACCGTTAAAAACTTTTGGGTGAATGGCCAAAATGTAGAGACAGTCGTCCACCAAAGCCACGAAAATGTAAAAAACACGCCGACATACAACTTTTCATCGACCATGGTTGAGGTTCCGACCAACTTCCGTAAGACCGCCCAGCGCTTCATTCACGATACTTCATCAAACAACCCTCCCTCTTCCTGTCGAGTATAGACTAGTTTCTCCGGCTTATATAAAACGTTAAGCCCTGACCGAGCTAGAGGACCAAAGATGATCTTTTCGTTTGACTCGCGTTGGTCCCTGCGGATCAATAGGGGACTTTTATAAAAATCATTTTCCATTTTTGTTACTGTCGCTTCCAGTTGACACTCTCTAAACAAAAAGCCCACTGTCGGTGCGATGAACCCAGCTCAACGTATTAGTCTTAGGATGTATTAGAAGCGCTCTTGAACAGTCTGCCAAATAAAAGTTTATTTTTTGAGGTTCATCCATTTAAGAAAATTAACATGATTAGATTGTGATATTGAAATATACTGATATCGCGGGACATTTTCGTTTCTTTTGCCAAACGCGGGACGTCTGGTCACTTTATCTTACGCCGAAATGGGTACTGTATAATATACAACATGAGAAAAATGTACACAATAAATTCGGCTCTGCTACAGCTGAATTGCTAGATGAGCCTATTAACAAAAATAAACAGATGGGATAAAAAAATCAGTGACCCATTACAATGAAGAATGACCTCTCGTATATTATTATGAATAATAAACCCAAATTTATCATTCAATTAGCTGATAAATGTTTCTTCAAAGCGAATGTCATTATAACCGTAATAACGTTTTCGCTTCAATTGAGTCTGTATTGTTGTATTTGCAAAAGAAATGATCACAAGATACAACATTTTTGGGAATATCTTCGTTCGTTTAGAACGTTTATCTGTAATTTTAGAACATTTTATACATATTGTAGCACATCCCAATATTATAGAACAAATCTCAAGCTATTCAGTTACCAAATTAACAGGATGATATCATGCAAGGTTAGATTGCGTACCCAATTGACTAGACTTTTTTTTCGCTCTATATTATGGAGCTGCGGTGCGCATGTTATCCGCAATGCCCCACGACGCGACGAAACTGATGATGTAATCGAGTTCCACTTTCCATTTCGCGTAGGAACAGCGGCATGGAGCGAGCTTCGAGACAGGAAATAACCGCAGTAGGCGAAACCTGCTCATGCATCGTGGGAGAGACGGCTATGCATCACATCACCCACATCGTCTGTGTTCATTCTTCAGTGCTTTTCCATTTATAGTCAAAATTAAGTCGTTGTGAATGTCTCCATGTTTTTTTTCCCTCCAACGCATTGCCATAAAGGAAACTCCACTTCGATATTAGTCATTCTCTTCAAGGCGTTGATTTTGTTGATTTCTAGAGTTCGAACATAATTTCAGTACAAAATGTGTATTCTATGACTGACTTTTTGATTTAGCATTTTTCATTTTACCTGATCTCTGTTATCCATGTATTAGAATGAGATCATAACTTTTGATAGCATTTTATCAATTTATGACAATCATTTGCCTGATGAATTATTTAGAATTAAGTACAAGTGTTTCTAGTTTTTATTGACAAAAATGTACAATTTGCGGCACGTGAGGCAAAATGCCGGTCTTGTAGGGGACATCTACCGTCTATCGACCCAAATGAATATTGGTGTTGGGGGAGCGGTTTACAATCGCGGGATCTATTTTTGTTCACACCGTCTCCTCACGTGAACGTGTGAATGCGAGCGCGAATGAAGAAACTTTCAGTCTCTTAGATGCAAGCGAAGCGCCGGCGTCGATAATTAATAATGATTGAGATCCGTTCATTTCCTGTTTTCACTTTACTGTTATACAACGGGGAAAATTGAGTTCAATAGCCTCCAATCTGATTGAGAAATCTGTATTTATTTTTATTTCTCTCTATCTCGGATAATAAATCCAATGAATTCGGATAATGATGAAAAACATAAGAAAATCAAAAGAAACTTCAATTTGAAAATTTTTTATTTTCTTTTCTCTTTGAGCCACGTGCTTTTCTTTTGTGGAATCGGCAGGCCTTTTCCGTTTGGAATTGGCATTCGTTCTCGTGGGGGATGGCTGAATGATAGTTTAATATTCCTCAGCACCCTCTCCTTCGCCTTCACCGGAATCCATACCGACCTCCTCGTAATCTTTCTCGAGGGCAGCCAAATCCTCACGAGCTTCGGAGAACTCGCCTTCTTCCATACCCTCTCCGACATACCAGTGGACGAAAGCACGCTTGGCGTACATCAGATCGAACTTGTGATCCAGACGAGCCCAAGCCTCAGCAATGGCGGTCGTGTTGGACAACATGCAGACGGCACGCTGAACCTTGGCCAAGTCACCACCTGGGACAACAGTCGGTGGCTGGTAATTGATACCGACCTTGAAACCAGTTGGACACCAATCGACGAACTGAATCGTACGCTTGGTCTTGATAGTGGCGATAGCAGCATTGACATCCTTCGGGACAACATCGCCACGATACAACATGCAACAGGCCATGTATTTGCCGTGACGTGGGTCACACTTAACCATCTGGTTGGCCGGTTCGAAGCAGGCATTCGTGATTTCGGCAACCGACAGCTGCTCATGATAGGCCTTCTCAGCGGAGATAACTGGGGCGTAGGTTACCAGGGGGAAGTGAATACGTGGGTATGGGACCAAGTTGGTCTGGAATTCAGTCAAATCCACATTCAGAGCACCATCGAAACGCAGCGAAGCGGTGATCGAAGACACGATCTGGCCAATCAAACGATTCAGGTTGGTGTAAGTCGGTCGTTCAATGTCCAAGTTGCGACGGCAGATGTCGTAAATAGCTTCGTTATCAACCATAAATGCACAGTCGGAATGTTCCAGAGTTGTGTGGGTGGTGAGAATAGAATTGTACGGCTCAACCACAGCAGTGGAGACCTGAGGAGCTGGGTAAATGGCGAATTCCAACTTTGACTTCTTGCCGTAATCGACCGACAGACGTTCCATCAACAGCGATGTGAAACCGGATCCGGTACCACCTCCGAAGGAATGGAAGATTAGGAAACCTTGCAGACCAGTGCACTGATCGGCCAGCTTGCGGATGCGGTCCAGCACAACGTCGACAATTTCCTTTCCGATAGTATAGTGACCACGGGCGTAGTTGTTCGCCGCATCTTCCTTACCGGTGATCAACTGTTCCGGGTGGAACAATTGTCTGTAGGTTCCGGTGCGTACCTCATCTACGACAGTTGGCTCGAGATCGACAAAAACGGCACGTGGTACGTGCTTTCCGGCGCCAGTCTCGCTGAAGAAAGTGTTGAACGAATCGTCACCTCCTCCAATGGTTTTGTCCGATGGCATCTGACCATCTGGTTGAATTCCATGCTCCAGGCAGTACAATTCCCAGCAGGCGTTACCGATCTGGACACCGGCCTGTCCAACGTGTACGGAGATACATTCACGCTGTGGTTGAAGGAAAACAAAATCATTAGCAACTCATTTGTATCGAACGTATCGTTGAAATATAAAATACAGACTTATGTTCATCCCTTTACGAAATAATTTTCCATAAATAAGAAAATCATTGGATAATTTAAGAGACATGTTACTTTTGCCTCGTCTGATTAAAGATCGGGTTGCAAGATACAAAAAGCAAAATGACCTTTTGCCCAGAGAGGCTTATGCATTGTAGCAAATACTGATTTTTCTTCTTCTGAATGATTAATCAATAAATCCGACATTGATGAGTCACGCTGCGGCGTTTTGGACTATGCGCGACAGGGCTTCTCATTCAAAGAAAAAAAAAAGAAACACAAAATGGCGTCACTTTCTCTGCACTTTGGTGCAGACGTAGCAACATGGGTGTGGTTTTTAAGATGGAATGTTCTCGAAAAATGTTGTATCCCATATTTTAGAAATAAATTGGAATCCCAAAATAAATGGAAACTAGGAACCGGCATGTTATAATAACAATTATGGGTGCAACATGCGGCACATTAAAAATTCTATCTCCAAAGATGAAAAATATACTCGAAAAACTTTCTCCACTACACACTTTACTTACCATTTTGAAGAATGTAGTTTTTTTATGCCACGCACAAAGAGAAAAAGTAACTTGAATAAGGTTTTAGATAATTCACTTCAATGAACCTGAACCCGGCTTGGAGCAGCTAACAAGGACGCCTTCCAAACTGAGAATGATGAAGTTTGCCGAAACCGGGAAACTTTTATGCTTCCCGGCTGGAACGAAATGAAAACGAACCGCTCGGGTCTAACGGACACATCCGAAGTTTTCCTCTCTTTCAGTTGCTTCGCAAACGAACGGTTTAACGGATTGCCAGGGTTGCCATAACAAAATATATAAATAGGGGAAAGTCGTGAAAGATGGACACCCACACTTAAGGTGGCCGTACACTGTTTGCCCGGAGGTCAAATATTTGTTATTTTTTGACAGATAAGGTTTGATTTGATATCTGTACAAACACTATTTTGTTTGCCACTCTTCAATTTTCAACAGTAGTTCGAAGAACAGACTAAAAAAATATTTTAGGCATCCAATAATTGAATATTGTCGTGTTTTGCGTAGAATATATTTGATCAGTACACGTTGACCAAATTTTATCTGTCAAAAAGAGTCAAATATTTGGCTTCGGTCAAACAGTGTATGAGCACCCTTAGAAATTGAATTACTAAAATAAGTAACCAAATCTTTAATAATGCGAACATTAGTAGAATGTACAAATTTTCTGTAAATATTACGAACAGTATGTAAAGTGAATGTCAGATGCGATACACATTCCTACCAATGATTGGTACATTTTACCAAGGAAAGTGAAGTGGAAGGTGAAACGTAATGTCAGAATTGTCGTTCGGACGTATTACGTGTGTTTAAATTTATTTACATCGATCGTATCCAAGCAACATTAAGCATTGACTACAGTTTCGCCGGCACGGCATTTTTGTTATGAACCAGCAAAAAAAACAAAGCCGCAAATTATGCGCGACATTGCTGTTATGAACCAGTAAAAAAACAAAGCTACAAATTATGCGCCAGTGGCGGTATCACGATCAAAGCATTCCCTGAACAAATAATATCACATTAGCCGAGCCAGCTGGCGGAAGCATATGTATAAAAGTTACTAGGTTACTATTTTCAACGACAACTGTTTATTTATTATGATGCTTCAAATACCTTCGACGAAATCAAATGTAACCAAACCAACGTAAGTGAGTAACATAAACAAATTCAAACCTTTCATCTTGCCATTCCTCATACGTCTTTTCTAAATAGTGTATGTTACGAGCCACCTGTCAATTCTACCATCTTGCATTTTACTACGCCGCATCGGTAACTTTTCGATTGCCATTTCTGGTAACCGCGAAAAAACTATCTGTCATTTTTCAATTTTCACCGTGCTGATAACAACATTAAAGGTAAGTTATTTGTTGGCGATCTAACGTACAAATCTACACCTAGGCGGCGCTGCGGTGAAAGTGATGATGGTTTCAAATTTTGCCATGTAAGCTTATGGAAGGTTTGTAGTTCTTTCCATGAATTACAATGTTATAATCATAAAAGATTATTTGATTGCGATGAGTTTGTAAGAAATTTAATTCTGCGCAATTTTATATACAACATGTTATTTATTTACCTCTTTCAGTAGTGAAAACTATAAAAATGTTGACAATGGTTGAATTAAAGAAAGAAATTCGAGAGCACAATCAAACACAAGTAGAAAAATGTACGATTCCTGCATGTGAGAACTACCTTGGAAAGCCCGGAAGTAAAATATACGTGATTTGTTTTTGAGTTTTAGGTTACATTAGCATCATTTTCTTAGTTTAAAACAAAATCCAGATGTCTCACCGATCGTTTACGTTTTGCGTTAGATCGCCAATAACGAATTTGTTCAGTTTCAACCTCAGTGCCACACTAACTGCTGTCAAAACGTTCTTTTATTCACTCAGTTCCAACCTAGTGTCGCACTAGGTTCGCCCCGAAAGCTGTTAGTTTCGCACTGAGATGTTTCACGGGTTGGCACTCGGGTTCACCAATCAACTATACTGAACTGTCAAGTTCTGAGTATTGTTTTGGAAAATCTAAAAATAAAGACTATGAAAATGGAAAATCTGCTGCTTTTGCTTTTGTATTATTGGAATCGTAATCCAATTCGGATTCTGATTTTGAAGAGTATATTCCGGCATTAAGGCATTAAGCTTTGTGTGCTTTCATTGGTAGGCCAAAATAATGATGGATATTCAGGTGGAATAAACATGCTTCCAAAAACAAAATTATGAATGAAAATTTACTTTAACGTATAGAATATTTATTTTATGTGATGAAATAAGAGGGTTTTTTTATCGATATCGCAGAAACATATTGAACCAAAACTAATGATAATGTGTCTAATGATGATTTTATATTATAATAGTAATTATTTGTGGAACAAACAGGAAATGCATCGACAAATGTGTGTCAGGACTACATGTGTTAGGTTACATGTGTTAGGTAATCAAACAATATGAACTAAACATTTTCATTCAAACTTTTCTATTTTTACACTGCACTTGGCCCTTCTGATCTGATAGAGAATAATTTACCTCCCATGCACTAATATCGCCACCAGACGTCGACACTGTACATTTGTATAAATATAAACAAATCATACGTGAAACAGAAAACCGTTTTTTTATTACAGAGTCAGCTCGGCACCACCTCAGTTTTTAAAACGAATTCAATATTAGAATAATTTTGAAACATCGCATTTTAACGTTTGTTTTTAGGCATATTATTTGATTTTGTTGCTCTATTAAGTGCGATTCACATACAACATCCACGTCACGTTCACGTCCCGTCACGTTACGTTACGTCAATGATTCTACCATGCAATTCTCATAAAAACATTCACATACACCAGCAACGACCCGTCAGCATACGTTCAACGAAAACGACCGGCAGGATTTGTAGAAAAGAATAATGTGCGATTCACATAGAACGTTACGGAAAAAACGTCCACGTTCCGTCAACGTCTCGACCAATTTACACATGCAGCACAGCAGTGGAACTCCATACAATTCACTGACTAAAAAGTGTCCACATTTTCATCGCTTGTTTACGTGAAGAATATATTTTTTTCAGGCACACTTGATTTGAGAGTGTATGGATTTCTAGCTGTCTTGACGCAAGGTCTTTAATGAAGAATGAGAAGATGGGAAGGTTTATATAAACATGTTTATAATTACATAAGTTTATTCAAATATTAATATTGCTCTTATTTAACTATTCAGTGCAATTTTATCAAAATTTGAAAGAGAAATTAAAAAAGGAATGTTTTTTTTCAATATTTTTCTGAGATGGTTATTAAAAGTCCATGATTAATATTGCTTTATTATTTACCTTCCATTATTTGTTAATTTCTCCTGCTTTTCGTTCTTTGACCTATCATTTTAACAATTCAATTTGAGAGGTTTAAAATTGCGATAAGATAAAAATTTGGTGTGAAAGAGCGAATTGTGGAAAATTAAGTCGCAAATTCTCTGAGCGTTATAATTAAAGTTCTTCTGTAGTATTTAATTTTTGAGTTTGTGTGGATGACAGATTAAAGTTGATTCATGAAAGAATAGGATTTCATTTGATATGAAGATTTTTGAAATCGACTCAATGGTTGTAAAGTTATAAGGTTTTGTAAGAAATCTTATTTACTTAATCAGCAAGAGGCCCTAGTGGCATGTGCAAACCAACATATCATATCTTTTCGTTATCCGCAAACATGCCAAGCAGTAACTTAAAAAAAAACAAACTCATAAACGACAAAAAGAGTCTTAGATTGTATATTTTTTATATATTTTTCACAGTTTTACAGTACCATTTGTTTATTGGCGTTTTTTTTAGTTGGAGTGCCTTTTAATTGGCGGTTCACCAGTTGGAGCACGCGCCAATCAAAAAGCAATCATCTGTCATAATTGTATGTCAGTTTTACTATGTTGTTCCAATGCCATTTTTATCGAAGGGTCTTTGAACGTTAAACTCAAAAAATGAAGGCACAGTATAAAAGTATTTAGTTTTGCAGTTTGTTTGACAAATGTATTCGTTTGAAAACATTTATTAATATATATATATATATATATATATATATATATATATATATATATATATATATATATATATATATATATATATATATATATATATATATATATATATATACATATATAAAGTGAATTATATCACATCCACTATTCAAGGAAGTTAATGATATTTTCTAGCATCAATCCAAATGCAGTAATTCTAATTATTATTATGGCCGCACTGAAAGACATGAAAAACAACAAGAAAAACGCGAACTTTGAAATTTGTGAACTATTGCAGTATTACTTCAGCCATTCCATGACAAACTGGTATATTGGTTTTCAGATTTTTCGAAAATTGGTAGCTTGTTTTTGTTATGGTAAAACATTGAACCTGTATTATTATTTTTTTGGGTGATTCGATTTTTTCACTTTTTCCCAAAATGACTTTTATCAAAAACTCATAACTTTTGAACCACTAAGCCGATAAAGATGATCGATACATCAAAGTGAAGTAAATTAGCTAGTCTTTTTGGAAAAATATCAAACTTCCAAGAAATTTGAATTTTGTTTTCGTAATTCTTGATTGTATCTGTTTTTATAGTTTACATGGTTTCGGGACCAATGGCGCTATATTTTTCTATATTTTTTCTTGAAAACTGAGGATTTTTTTACACATTTATATTTTTTACTCGAAATTAGATATATTCTTTTTCTTTTTTTGAGTTAAAATTTTTTAGAGTTAACCGATAGTTCGGAATATTAATTTCTTCCCCTTTTTCCTATTTTCAAAAATTCATAACATTTGAACTGCTAGAGCGATTCAGATGATCGATATATCAAATTAAAGCCAA
Source organism: Toxorhynchites rutilus septentrionalis (assembly GCF_029784135.1). NCBI lineage: Eukaryota > Metazoa > Arthropoda > Insecta > Diptera > Culicidae > Toxorhynchites > Toxorhynchites rutilus. The sequence continues at coordinate 248,567,993 of NC_073746.1, forward strand.
GAATTCAGAGTTGTTCGAGAAATAATAAAACGAAAAATAAAAATGTGGAAAAATATTGCACTTGCGTCAAAATTATTTTTGTTTTCGTGATTAATAATTGTGTCTGTTTTTCATAAATTAAAAAAAAAATTTATGCACGTGAGAAATTATTGACTTAAATTAACTATGTCGATTATATGAATCGATTCAGTAGAGAAAGGTTATGAATTTTTAAAAAACGTCATTTTTGGAAAAAAAGGAGAAAAAAGATTTTTTGAACCATCGGTTAATTTTGAAAAATCATAATTTAAAAACGAAGAACACATTTTTGGATATGTTATCTAAAAAATCCTCAGCTTTCGAGAAAAAATATAAAAAACATAGCGTCCTTGAATGAAAACTATAAAGAACAATTACGATCAATAATCAAGAAAACAAAATTATTTTTTTGCAAGTATAGTATTTAAAAAAAACTGGCTAACTGGCCAATTTGATATGTCGATCATCTGAATCGGTTTAGTAGTACAAAAGATATGAATCTAAAAAAAAAATATTTTTGGAGAAAAGGAGAAAAGTAGATTTTTCGAACCACCCTGAAATGGAATGGGATCTAATATTTAACGAAAATAAACAAAACTACCAATTTACACGAAAATCTGAGAACCACTATGTCGGTTTGGCATGGAATCTATATATAATACTAAAAAAAATATAGTTTGGTGTTAATTTCCCCTGCAACTAAAAAACTGATTACTGATTACTGAAACTAATTGACGTTAACGTTTTATTACCTTGTAAATTCTAGATACAATACCAACAGTGGGCTTTTTTCAAAAATAAAAATAGCTTTTTATGGGGTGTGTTCAAAACTAAAAAAAAAATTCAGAAATCATATTTTTATGTTGTTTTTTTTAAGCGTACCTACATTATTTAGTCGTATAATTATTGTATCATTCAATTTATTCCGATGAGAATCCTTTAAAATATTTCAACTGATGCTCTTACCACATTTTAATTTCTTTTATTCAATGTTCAGTTTCTATGGCGAAGCTTCATTCGTAAATTACACATTTGTCATCATTGGTGGAATACGATCATAAATGTTGTTATGAATTGCACAGCAAGTTATGATTACAAGACATATGGATTTATTTTGATAATGCATTATACATAAACCTATAAAAATGCATTATAATATCTATCCACAGCGTTTTAGCGTCTATATGTATATTTTATTCAATTTCAGTTCGTAATTTCTATCCCATTCGCCGTGTTTATCATGATGATGCTAACATTAATAACATTATATACGAACCTCCCACCTTATATATGATGTCTCCCACCCTTTTAGAGACATCTTAACATTATGTTCAATTTTTAGAGCGTAAACTATCTGTCAATTTTTTCACTGTTTACATTTTCTTGCCACAAATCGTTGCCACTTTTTTCTCTCAAGTTCCACTTCTCTTCTCTGCATGCAGTCTATGCTTGCAGCAGCACCGTCACGTCAAGTGTCAAACGAATGATTTATTTAATGTTCTTCATGGTGTCGCCACCTACAACAGTTTTAAATTGCAATGCCTCTTTCGAATCAACATACCTAGAACCAGTACTAAATTCATAAAAAATCAATGAAAATCATTGAATTCTATTATTTAAATGGTTCAACCCCGTAGTCCCGAGCCTTCTTCAACAATAATAATATATAGGCTATTTTTCTCAGCTAGTCGCGAATGATTTTGACTCCGAAATTTGGAACTAAGGCCGACTACACATTAGGCAACAGCAACCCGATCTATGTTGGCGATGTCAATCGCATCGCCAACTCAGCTCTGCACATTGAGACAACTCGAACGCGATGAATTCGTTAAGTTTTTATCCGTCATCATAAACTAAGCATACAGCCGAAAAGAATTATATAAAGAAAACAGAAAAATTTTCAACAATTCTTCTAAAGAATGATTTATGTATACACTAACGCTAAAATTGAAAAATTCTCCCAGGGGTCACATATTCGCAGACCGCACCTTCGCACATGGTACAATCGAGAATCAGGGATGATAACGGTTTCCCGGGAAATCTGACCAGAATTATCCAATCTTAGGCTATCTGTTGGCATTTGTTGAATCATTATTATAACCGACGGCATCAAGCTAAAGGTGACATATTTACCTAACATACTCGCTGGCTCGCTGATAACAACAGACAGCAACAATTGCTGTTAACTTGGAAAAAACACATCCAGCGGATTCTGTGCTTCTTGCTCAATCTCCAATATTATACGCATCCTTGACCAATTCAGCACTCTTCCCGGACGGTATATCAAGAGAACTTGCATATTGATGGCATTTCCTAACGTCAAACGAATATATATTATATATAAACTAAACCAAAGTAGCAAAATACTTACATCTCGTTCGTTCATAGAAACAGATGCGCCAATATTGTAAACACTGTTTTGCATCACCACTGACAGATATTGAAATTCAATGAACGCAGAAATCAAAACGTCAACAGCAATTGAACGAAAAGGTTGCCGACACAAATCGCGCGCGACTCGACATGCTGAGTTGAATCGAAAAAGTTGGTCCGACCAAAGTTGCCAGTTGCCTAGTGTGTATGCTCCCATTTGATTACACATGTTCTCAACTTTTTTGACAGATTCGTTAAGTTGCTTTCTAACTTAGGTTGCCTAGTGTGTAGATGGCCTAAGGGATATGTTGGCATAAAGAATACAACCAAAATCAAAACAAAAGCCGAGACACAAAGCCCAGACAAAACCCCAACGAACCGTCAGTCTCCGTCAAATATTGTTTTCTACAAATCCTGCCGGTCGTATTCGATGAACGGTCGCTGACGGGTTGTTATGCCGCCGGTGAATGTGAATGGTTTCATGAGAATTGCATGGTAGAATAACTGACGTAATGTGACGTGACGGGACGTGAACGTGACGTGGATGTTATATGTGAATCGCACTTAATTGACGGAGACGGACGGCTCGTTTGGTTTTTGTCTGGGCTTTATGTCTCGGCTTTTGTTTTGATTTGGTTGTACAGTAATTTACATCTAATTCGACATTAAGCTAATTGATGTCCAATTAAACGTGTGATGCAACACGTTTAATTGGACATTTTTACCTCTAATTGGACATTTTTGTCTAGGTAGTGCGGACTGAATCAAAACGGCTGTCAAAAAAGATCCAATTGAAATGTCAAAAAAGATCCAACGATCAGGAGTGTTATTTTTCTTATGATAATCAACACTATAAAAAAGGTATTGTTATCAAAGCCAAAAAAAATAAACTTATAAGATTAAAGAACTACATTTTCCGTCAATTGTTCAATTGACCATTGCTTTCTGGAAGAGCATCTCACATTGCATGGTATCAGAACTTGACAGAACCTTCCTACACCTACATAAACAACCTACGAATAACGCTTAGTTCACTCCAAGAATTTCGGTACGTACATACATATCAAAAGTGAAATTTTTGGGGACGTTTTATTTTCTAACGTCGGTGAAAACAGCTTTGATAATGAAGCTAGCCAAATGAAATCCACGTAATTATGATCCGCTAGTGCTGGTGATAAATGTAACGGTAAAGCAATCTGCGCTTCTTGTGGACTACCGGCTTAATTGTGGAGAAGGCATTACGGTTTCTCACGAGGTTTCCTATCCGGTTGAAATGTAACGATGTATTTCTATCAAAATAATCCTGAAAATGTGTATGAAAGGTTTGCTACACTTTTGGTTTTTAATAATTCAAACATCGTACTTACTCCACAGATACGGGAACCCTTATTCGGAACTAGTTTGTCGTTTCCGCAAAAATCGACCCAGCGTTTCAGAGGGTATACGATAAAAGCTTAGGCGAACATTTTCTCTCGTATTAAGGCAGCCTTTCACTGAGTAACGCTTTTTAATGTCCACTTTCCCTGATATAATATTTCTCCGAACGAAATAAAAACAAACGAAGTCACAGTCATGTAAATGTTTACTCCTGCGATTTGAAAACATTCGATGAAAAGTGGAACGAAGAGTTGCCAGATGATTTTTAAAAAATATCTGTAAAAATATGTGAAAGTCTGTTAAAAATTTGGAAATATCTGTAAAAGTTACGGATCTATAGAAATGTCTTTTAACGTTGATTTTCACAGATTCATTAATACTTTGTACATCGCGATGCACGTAAGATTGTTTTTTGTATATTATTGTATATTTTGTTTATGTGTATTTTGCATATATACAGCCATTCCTTGCCAAACCGATATAGTGGTTCTCAGATTTCGATGAAAAGTGGTAGTTTTGTTCTTTATCGCAAAACATTAGACCCGTAGTTGTTAATTTTTTCGTTAGGGTGACCATTTCCATTATAGTGTGGTCCGAAAAATCTTTTTTTTTCCACTTTTTCCCAAAACTGACTTTTTTCAAAAACTTTAGAACCACTGAACCCATTTAGGTTATCGACATATTTAATTGAAGCCAATTATCTAGCTCTTTATTAAAAAATATTGAACTTGCAAAAAAAAAATGGATCTTATTTTAGAATTATCGATTGTAGTTGTTTTTTTTTATTGTTTTCATGGCTTTGGACTAGATGGTGCTATATTTTTATATTTTTCTAGAAAGCTGAGGTTGTTTTACATGACATATCTCGATTTCAGAGATACTATTTTTTTCATTTTTGATTTTTCAAAGTTAACCGGTGGTCCGAAAAATCATTTTTTTCCATTGAGAACCACTTTATCGGTTTGGCATGGAATGGTTGTATATATACTAGTTGACCCGGCGAACTTCATCCCAAGTACTAGCATTGGCAAAACAAAATACATGCTAATTTCTTCAGCAAACTCCAGTATTGATGTAAATTTCGAAATAGATGGTGAGACATTAGAACGCGTGAATGAAATCAAATACCTAGGAGTTATCATTGATGACAATTTAACATTCAAGTCTCACATTAATAATGTCATCAAGAAGATTGCCAAGAAGTACGGCGTTTTGTGTCGTTTGAAAAAAGAACTGACGGTGAACAGTAAAATTAAATTGTATAAATCATTGATCTCACCGCACATAGACTTTTGCAGCGTTTACAAAATAAAATTATGCGTTTGATTTTAAGATGTAGTAGATACACTTCCTCTAATTTGATGTTGGACGCGCTACAGTGGCTATCTGTGAAGCAAAGAATTTACTATTTGACAATGGTGTTCATCTTTAAAATTTTAAACGGTATGCTGCCTCGATATTTGTGTGATCGAATTGAAAGAGAAAGTGATGTTCATAGATACAATACTAGAAACGCGGATGATGCAAGAACACCTAACTTTATATTCAGTAGGTCGCAGAACTCGTTGCTATACAAAGGAATACATTTTTTCAATTCGATGCCCAGGGAAATAAAACGAGCGGCAACAATGGCAGAGTTTAAGCGAATGTGTATTTCCCACGTTAAATCTGTTTTGTAAACAGGGTTTCGAAAATTTTTTGTAAATTAATTTATTTATGTTTACTAATTATTGAAATTAAAAAAAAAATACAGGTATCTCAAACTGCCATGTTCGTACTGATGATGATGATGTTTTTTTATTGTATTGTAGATTATTAAAAAAAAAGAAAAGAAAAACGAGCGTTGTCTACGAAAGTTTGAGCCTCGCGCGCGTTTGGTGGGCCTGGACTAATGTTAATAATGAACACTGGCAGAAAACTGACACACAATGAAATTTTATGTAGGGTCTGAAGTGGAAACTGGAATTGGGATAGCTCATTCAGCATTGTTGTAAACTATCTTTCATCAGATGGTGGTATCGATTATTTCTGATTGTAGCAGATCTCTTTTATGTTCTAAGTTAAAACTTTGGTCCTGCTCAAACCTTTGTAGCGGTATGAGGTGGGCCATCATCATCATCATCATCCCGCCCAAAATTATTGTTTTGATTTGAATTTTTTAGAACGAATTCCTAAACTTTTTCTCATCATAACATTGTTCTATGGGAAGAATACAACAAAATGAAGACGGCTCAAAAGGAACCTTTCCTTAATCGGATTTTACGATTAGCAACACATTTGACCTTCCATTTTTGACGTAGGACTACGTCTTTCATTTCTATACTGGGATGTAAAATCAAAGTTTCGAAAACGAAAGCGTTACGCCGAAGACCGAGATTTTGAGTGTTAATAGCTCCTAAACAACTGAACGAAATGGTATGATAAACACTTCATTCGAAAGATAAAATGTCTACGCGTTCTATACTTGTTACTTTCTGATCCAAAAACTTGTTTCAATAGTCTTAAATTTGCTTTCAAAATAGGCTATTGAAATCACCAATCGGTATATAAGCGAGCGTCGCTCGGAAATCCACTCAGTTCTAATTGAACAGCGATTGGAGCATGTTGTCGCTGTTGTGGTGAAGCTCTTCATTTATCATGAAAGCGCGGATGAACGGTGTCACCAAGAGCCTGTTTGTGCACCTTAGGCCAGAAGGGAATCCATCAGGAGGAGAGTGATGCTACAAACGGTTCCCCGGGAAGATCTCGAAGCAGCCGCTACACACACACACATACACGCACGGAATTCTTTCCGTTTGGATCGAGAAAGATCCGGAAAATAATCTGCCAGTTCCTCTAGAAATTTAGAAATACATTCATGTGAAAGAGTTTATTTGAATGTTTTCTATCCATGTAACACTGTGACCAAATACATTAGGTTTTGGGATTTTTCAATCAATCGCAATCAACAGGATAGCTTCTGAAGATTATTCTTCCCCATCAGTAGGATATTTCCGTATCCAATATTGGATGCATAAAACCTTGTGCCTCCAACGTAACGCTCTCGTTTTCGAAGTTCTCCAAATATTCATTCATTCAGAATGAATTCAGATTCAACTTCATACAAATGATCTCTAAATCAACGATAGTCCTACGTCACCCTTGCGGTTATACCATAGATATAACCCACTTCCTGTTTTATTTATATAGATAGATAGATAGAAGATATAGGAATGCGTTGTTTTGCCTGAAACAACCATTTCCACTTTCGGACCAAGATCAACTTCGCAAGCGCAAATATCGAATGGGCTAACAACGTTTATCACGATGTAATTTTCGGTCATATGAGAACTCAATTTTCGAATCTGCCGACATTCTTTTAGAGTTTTCCGGACATTTTCCGATTGTGCTCTCTACTATATTGATCTCCGGGAGAGATAAATACAAAAAAATAAAGAAGGCTAAAATCAGACCATCCCTTCTTCGGGTTTTCCGCTTACGAACATATTTGGCCTCCATTTCTATTTATATAGATAGATATAGGCTAACAGTACGAGGTTGAAGGGATGCTTAAGGACTAAAATGAAACGGTCTCCGTTATCGCTTGGATGTAGTCAATCTTAATATTACTCAAAGATGTTCAGTTAGGGCTTTGAGAATCAACTCATTGCCGTTTGCTCAAAAGATACCCCTCTAGGAGTCTGTTTTGAGTAAATTAGCGACGCACATGTTGCCATCCGCACGTTTGCTAAAAACTGATTCGCTTGGCGCCGGCAGCGCTCATTCGGTTTACTTGGTTTGTCGCCGGCCGTTCTTGACATTATCGGAAAATTACAATCTCTTCGATAGTTCTCATAGGCTCTCGACTCTGTTCCCTCACTGTCATGAAATTTCGAATTATAATATAGTAAATGTATAGTATTGTAGTAAATGAATGCAATTTTTCATTTATCGTGAAGAATCGTATCGTCTCTTTTATGTGCAATGATGTTAGGACAAAAGTAATTATGTAATGTAATGTCTAATGGTATATAACACAACATATGTCACAATAACGATTTTGAGTAATATGCGTTTGAAAACTCTTAATGAATCGTTATATTTTTCGTAGAGTGATCCCCCTGTATAGAAATCAAAGACATAGTCCTATGTCAAAAGTATTTTACAGATATGTCTGTAAATTTACAAACATATATGTGAATCTGGCATCTCTGGTGGTCTGAGAATTTATTGCAAGAAATCGCTTGAAAAAATACATGAATTTGCTTGAAAATGAAGTGGATTGAGTCCGCACCACTTAGATTTTTGTAAACATTGAGTTCGGGGCCCAAATTATGGCCCCACATTGAATGTCGCCACCAGTCGCGAATGCCCAATCACTGGTCAAAATCGACTCCAATGCGACACTGAGTGGTGCCTCAGCATATCGCATTATAAGTAACATACCATACTTTTGACGTAGGACTACGTCTAACCTTTCTATGTAGGGGCCCATTTCAATATATCAGTGTGAAAAAGTGTTCAGTTTTTGAACGCTAATACCTCCTCAATTAATGAATGGATTTTTATTCCAAATACACATATTGATAGGAAATATCCTCAGCAATTGTTTATATGCTACACGTAACGGTTTTTCAGCTCATATAGAGTTCAAATTGATGAAAAATTGGAAGAAAGAATTCCCTACTTGCACACACATTTTGTCTGCGCTCTCGCAGCAAACGGCCATTCATTATAAGCAACCACGGGTACGGGCGAGACGTATGGACAAGGTGAAGGAGGGAGACAAAAAAGAGATTATAAATAAATATAGGCGGAGCTACAACGTTAACTATATGGCTATATAAAGTGAGCGATGGTGGGACATTCTATCATCGGACGCAAATCAGGAAAAACGTTATTATGAAATTTATTTTCAGCATAAGAGATTGCTGCATTTGCCGGGGATGTATGCGGTGCGATACCGCAAGAGTGAGAGACAGGAGTTTCAATGGGATGTGGAGCAAGAGAGCCTATCGAAGTGTGTTAAAAGCGGTGGAAGCGTCGCGCCGGGTGAATGAGTGGCTAATCGCACTCGATTTGATAGAATGCTGGAGTTTTTAAACGGTTTTATTTAGCTGTGACATATTTGTATGTTTGTATGTAACATGTTTGTCTATGGCGCTGTACCACATTAATTGAAATTTGACCCCTTTCCTGTTGACCAGTTGATATGAAATTTGGAACACACCTTTATCTCTGCAGTCAGTATAAAACTGCGTATTTCATGATCTTGAAAATCCAAGATGGCGACCGCTACAAAATGGCCGATTACATATTTTCTCAAAGCTCCATCAATATGGGTATCAAATGAAAGGGATTGACTAGTAGAACACACTTATTTATGAAAAATGCAAATCCAGAATGGCCGCCACCACAAAATGGCGGATTACATATTTTCTCTAAACCCCATCAATATGGGTATCAAATGAAGGACTTGACTAGTAGAACACAGTTATTCATGAGGAGTGCAAAGACCAATTATATCACGATACCAGACGGTAAATTCCTATTACGATATTCTTGCCATCAAGTATGTGTTCGTTGCCGGCTGAACAATAACCCCTGCAACATTTGCACGACAAATTTTGATTTTTTCGTATTTGAATCTAAACGTTTGAGTGTTTACTGATTGCTGAGGTTTTATTTTATCCATTTATTTTTTTATGTAATTTTGTACAAGAAAAGTTGGTCATTCTGGGATCTGTGACATTTGACGTGACGGTGCCGGGTGTGAATTGGTGGAAACGTTAACGAAACGTGGACGTTCTTTTCCGTAACGTTCTATGTGAATCGCATATTATAGGTTTTTACATATGGTCCACCTAATCGCGCAGAACGCAGAGAAACCGATTCACAGTGGTGGTACTTAGCGAACCACCAGTGGAGGTGGAGGTATCGTGCTGGGAATAACCGACGAAGATGGTGATAACTCGGCCGATAAACACCCGCATGATTTGGTGGACCATTCTTTTTCTAAGCTGGTTAAATGTGATAAGTATCAGCAGTACTTGCGGGGGCTGAAACATCAGGATCGCATGCAAGCAGTGTAATCTCATAGTGCATCGTCAGTGCTCAGCTACGGGACTTGAACCGTGCGCAGCGGAAACCGGCAGTCGGACGGTAGCGTTGACCAGCCGTAGTCAGCAGGTCTTTGGGCTTGGTCTTTGCTAGCAGTTTAACGTGGCCGAGCTGCCGGCGCCGCAGATTGTCATAATACTTTGCAACGAGCTCGAACAGAAGGCGATGTGTGACTTGGATCTGGATCTGTACAAGCTGTATCGAACGACGCCACCGAACTACGACGAGGTTAACAAACGGCGTGACTCACTTAACGAAAATCTAATCAACACCGATCTGAGCAGCTACTCACCGGAGTGGGTAGCCATGGTGCTAAAGAAGTTCTTACGGGAGCTGCCCGATCCGATAATTCCGGTTAAGTTTTACGACTAATTCTTCGTAAGCCTCAAGTAGGATATCCGATACTTGTTTTATATAACTTTTTACTAACACACTACACTACTTACTCACACACAGAAATTACCAGTGACGCGTAGCAATCCGATTGCATATCCAGGATCTGCCAATTTACCACAACATGACGCTCAAGTATATTGTGATCAATATGATACGAATATGCCAAATGCAGTACCATCGGGGACTAAAAGAGGAACCGATAATACTGATACAAGTGTGGTGCCATATTCTAATGCTTCCTCCTAGGGAGAAAATTGTGTAAGTATGCCTGCCAGCCTTGTCTGACTGTTACATGTTAATGCGTTTGTTTATTTTTTCCAGTCAAATCGTGTATGACACGGAAAACTACTTGCGAATAATGGAACTGTTGCTCTATAAGCTGGTCTGGAAAGAAAAACTACCAGAATTTCTGTCGGCTCCTGCGGTATCACCACGGAAAATCTCCCTAAAAGCTCTGCGTAGCAGCAGCAGCAACAACAAATACCCGGTTCATCCACTGTTTTACCCAGCAGCATTGACTGTTAAAAAAGCCTGCGATCACATCCCGGCATCTGTGAGACAAGTGCCCTTGGTTAGGGTGTATAATAATGCTGGAAGCAATAGTAGTAACGGAATTGTGGATACCTAAAGTCGGGGGACACCGTTGATACGAGCAGTTGGTGTTCCTCGAGTTCCAATTTTATTTATATAGAAATAAATATTTATCATTTTTATTGATTACAATAAATAAAAAAAAAAGTTTGTTCTCATTACAATTGAAAAGAAAATATTGCGATTCTCTACCTGATCAAAATACAATTGAACCGACGTTGGACTGACAAACAACAAATTGAACAAAACACATATATGTTTAGGAAATATGTTAAATCAACGTTGAACCGACCGCTTATAGTGGGCCATACTGGTTGGTTTGACATTTGTTTACCATTGTTATTGTGTAATATGTACGAATAATTCGTATTGCAAAAATTTACTAATCATTGGTAATATTTACCAAAAAATCCGTTATATATACCAATTGTTTGGGTCAGTGTATGTATGATTGATAAATTACATTTTTATTAGATATTTTAATGGCGACAATTTTCAATACAGTAATTCAATACATTTGACACATACTGTGTACACCTAGCTGGTTTTCTGTTAAAATTGTTGATAAGAACAAAAAAGTAATCTGCAAAGAGCAGCTTGATTTTCGTTTGCAGAAAATAAGGTTCTCATTGTTATCGAACAATTTTTTGGGGTATTTTTCATAACGTGAGTGTTTTACGATTCATATCGATTCAGCGGTGAAGTTTCTTCAACTCTAGAAATATTGATGAAAAAAAAACTAATCAAGTCGGGTAAGACGGACACTCTATCGAATAAAGACAAACGTTTTGTTTTTAAAACAATTTGATTATCTCCTCCTTCCTTCTCCTTTTTTTAACAGATACCCACTAACTTCGTTAGCAATTGTAACCAGATATCATGGACGAATCAGCAGAGTGATCTCTAAAATGTAATCCGAATTTGTCTCAGAAAAAGTGTAGTAGGCTAGAAATATTGTGGCGCGGTATTGTATTTCAAAACAAAAATTATCCGGGCAAAGGCATGCCGTCCAACGCTCGCTAATGCTCGTTCGGACATTGCTAAAGGATCGTATCCTATGTTTCAAACTAACCGGGCAATCAGTGCAACACAGGTTTGCATGCGAGACACTGCAGCTTCCGACGGCGGGTCGATGGTGGATTCGGATCGCGTTATCTTGGCGGCTTGGGCCGCCTCGGTTCCTTATCCTCGATAAATGGAGACTTCGTCCGTATTACATTGGCCTCAGAATAAATTTCGAAAAACGCAAACGAGAGAATAAATTTATAATAAAGACGTGTTCAGGGTTGGTACATTTAATTCTAAAAAAAATTCAGAAAAAAAATCTGTATATCTGTATTTTGAGCAAAAAAAATGTATGAGAAATCTGTATCGAAAAATTAAGGAAAGAAAAGAAATAGAAGGTTTATTCTCATTTTGAATTTATCTTTCTTATTTATGGGTTGTTAAAGTCGTATCAATACAACAAAATAAACCACAAAAAAGTTTTCTCATAATCTTCTGAATTGTATGATGTTTATACATGTTTTATTGAACTTGGCCTTCAAATTCTCCGTCAATTTCATCCTTGACGCTCCTTGAGCTGATAGATAGTTCTTCGCTTTCAAAATAGAGTCTATAATTGTGGTTTTCCCGTTTTTTTTTGTTGGCATTGGAAAGCGAAAATAATAAATGGTTATACATCCAGCATTTCAAATTATTCCGTCATTTCATTATGAATTTATGAAATGGTTTGAAGTGAATTGCTCCACACTCGTTTGCGCTAAGCTCCCGTTTAACCACCACTCCATGACCAGAAAAATTGCAAACCAAAGCAATTCCTGTTCACTCTTTTTTATAATTCACGATACTATCTGTAGAGTCGTAATTCTTGTGCTTCAGAGTATTTTGCAGTGGTCTGAATAAGTGATAATCTGAAGGGACTACATTTGGTGAACATGGTGGGAGGAATAGCACATTCCAGCCAAACTCCAAAATGATGTGCCTGGTTGTCTAAGAGACATTTGGTCTGACGTTACTGTGACACGACCAGTCTTCAAAAAACATGCGCTGCGCTGCACTTGATTTTTCATCAGCGCGCGTTCATAACAAACACGTATTCTCTCTTGGTAGGATGTGTACCAAACTCTCAAACAAGAGAGCGTAGAAAGAGCACGGCGCAGAATGCAGATACTGAATATTGCTTCTCACTTGTGTGATGCGCTTCTCATTTTACACACACACATATTAAATTCTAGCGCCAATTTCGTCTTCGTTTGTATTGTGGTCCCGTGGCCAAGTGGTTAGCGTCACACATTATCATGCAGGGTTCGGTTCTATTGGTATATTTTGGTAGAAAAAGAATCCAATGAGAAATGTCAAAAAAGATCCAACAATCAGAAGTAGCGAAATGAATCACTTCTCTTATAATAATCCACTACATAAATGAAGTATTGATATGAAAGGCATAAATAATCAAATTAGTGAAAATAAACGAACTACATTTATCGTCAATTAATGCTAGCGTTCAGAATCATTAGGACCTAGATACATTTTGGCAGGAACAGTAATTTCAGTATTATTGAGAGGTTCTAAACTCAATTACAATTTAATTATACTTCCCGCCATTTTTTTTTCATAATAACCCAGCAGACATTAAATCGTATAACTTTTGAACATGCTAGGTCGCATAAAAATTCGTATCAAATTACAATCGTATAAAATATCAATCAAAGCATGCATCATGAGTATCCGAAATCGTATAAAATGAAAAAAAACACTATTTTCTATATCATTGATGGATCAAGTCGTATATCAGTATAACGATCATCCTCGTATTGCGATATGCAGTATTATATACGCACATTCTATTCATTTTATATGGCATTGTCGAGTCAAATCGCACATCAGTGTGAAAAGCATCGTATATCGTTATATACGGCTTGATATGCGTATAAAATATGACATATACGTACATAGATTTAATGTTTGCTGGGAAGTTTGTAGTCTCCACAAAAATCGACCCAGTGAATTGGTCAAGACGCGTTTAAGGGAAAACGATAGAAACTTATGCGAGAATTTTCACTAGTATTTGGGCAGTCTTTCACTGAGCAACGCCTTTTTCATCGCACAGAACACTTTTTTGGTAAAACTCTGGTTCGAACACAATCGTAAACAAACAAAGCTCGAGGCACGGAAACACTCGTTCCTTTCATAAAAAAATTTTGAAAGATAATGCAAGATCACTGCATGAAGAAAAAAGTTGCATGAATTTTTTTTCAAGCAAAATAACTTGAAAACATTTTGATTGACTTCGCAATTCCCAGATATTTAGAATTATTCATATTTTTTCCTGAGTGTAAAGTGTTGCTCGTCCCAAGGCGACTCTATATATACCACAACACAATACGCTAGTGCCGAAGCTCGCTCGTGATCAGTCTGTCTCTTTCACGTTACAAACAAATAATTCCCCTTCTGCTTTCTTCCTTACTGTTTTCATATACCGCTCCCCTAACCAACTTAGTGACGAAACGGCCTCACCTAGTACCATAGACACGTCTTGCTATCAAGTAAAAGTTATTTTCATTTACATAGAGTATTAATTTGATTTGGAAAAAATAATTTTCATTCATAATTTTGGATTTAAAAGTGTGCATTTCTTCTGCAAACCCATATTGTCATGCCTACTCCCCCATTTCGTGATACGAAGCTCAATGCCGTCATCGAGAATATGTACAAACCTTGATTGAAATTTAAGACTTTTTTTATTTTCAATGTCGCACAGACCTACATCTGGGAAGGACTGTTGACACATTCGACCCGACCATTCTTCACTGTTCGCTGTTTTCGAAGTTTATTTTAATGTGTAATAGAAGTAAATGTTTCATTCTCTGTTATGCAAAGGTTAATTCAGTTCTCGTGGAAATGGTCATGATTGTTTGAGAAAAACCAAACCCCCAACGCCTGAAGGAGCCGGATCTTCGTTGGATTATTCAGCACAAGAACAATAAACATCAGTGCAAACGTAACATTTTTTTGTAGACTGGAGCCAGATTCCACTGAACTGACTAGATGAAAAAGTATAGCTATAGTAAACTTTGTCAACAAGATTCGGAAGGCAAATTGTCCCTTTCTCATTGTCCTGGAAAAGGTTCAACCGTAATTGATACCGGAATGTATCTCAGGGACTGGCGCCAAGCACTGAGAGCTCCACCATCGTATCGAATCGGAAATCGAACCATTCGGTTGCAAGTGCATATGATATGGCCACTGGCCGTTCTAGGAACGTTGTTGATATTCCTGGTATACATTGTCAGCAGTGCCACATTCATGAATGGAATCAACCTTAATTCTGCAAGTAAAAGCTCGGTTAGTCTATACAACCACACGTATCCCCTGAGCAGTCCTATTGTGAGCAATGGCATTTACACATTTCGGATAGCAGTTATTGCGGATTTGGACACAAACTCTCGGAAGAAAGGAGAAGATTCATGGAGCAGTTACTTCATGAAAGGCTATCTTAGCTACGTTCCGTCTAAGAACTCTATTACTGTTTCTTGGGACGACGTGGAACCGAAGGAAATGACATCCTACTTTGCTTTGAAAGGTAATATTGAAAAGTAATTGTAATAACATTATGAATAATCTTATATAATTTGTTTTATCCCTAGGCCGTGGTATGGAGTTTTCAGAGTTAGTAGTGTTTAACGGCAAATTACTCACATTTGACGACCGTACCGGATTGGTGTACGTAATCGAAAAAGATAACGCCTATCCTTGGCTTTTGTTAATGGACGGTGACGGAAAATCCAGCAAAGGATTTAAATCAGAATGGGCCACAGTGAAGGATCAGGTTCTCTATGTAGGCTCTATGGGAAAGGAGTGGACTACTGCCAGTGGGGAGTTCGAAAACAATAATCCCATGTTTGTTAAGGCGGTTACGGTGCATGGTGAAGTAAGTATTACGATTTCTGAATAGTTATACCGGATTGACAGAATTAACATTGACATTAAATTTCCAGGTTTATCACCTCAATTGGGCAGACAACTACAAGGCACTTCGAAGTGCCGTTGGTATCGAGTGGCCGGGATATATGATTCACGAATCGGGTGTGTGGTCGAACGAATTTCGGCGGTGGTTTTTTCTGCCTAGACGATGTTCGAAAGATCGGTACAATGAAACGCGTGATGAGCACATGGGATGCAATTACATGATCACCGCGGACGAGTCGTTTCATTCGATTAAGCCGGTGGAATTGAAAAGGTCAACCGTTCCGTCAACACATGGATTTTCCAGCTTTAAGTTCCTTCCGATTTCCAACGATAAAATTATCGTTGCTTTGTCGACGGAAGAGTTGAATGGTAAAACTTCTAGTTTTATAAGTGCTTTCAACGTGAACGGCGAGATGCTGATGGCCGAAACTAGGATACCTACGAACTACAAATTTGAAGGTTTAGAATTTATTTAGTAATGAGTAGACCTGCGGCTACATGGAATAATCGAAGTCCGGCTGACAAATACAATATGTAAATAGTAGCATATTTTGGACATTCGATGAAGCAGCATGACTATGAAAGTATTACGCTACGAACTAGACCGTTATGTAAATGCAGGCCATAATTGTTAAACTGTTGTCAAGTGTAGTAAAGTTAACGATTTGTATTCAATTCTTTCCCATTAGTATACTAACTTTCCTAAAATCAGTGTTTTATGAAGTCCAACCGAGGATAATTGTAATACGCCTGCAATGTGATATTATCTTTAATTTATTGAAAATTTGGTTCAATAAAATAGAGCGAACGTGTAATTGTCATCTTTGTGGTTTTGATTTTTCATTATCAACATTCGTCCGCATTTTTGAGCTTGTCCCGTAGAGCGGAACTATCATGAGTTTAATGTGCGATTTTGCTTCTCGAACTATCTAAAACTGATTCATGAAGCACTAAATTGAAGGAATTAAATACAAACTTTTGGAAAAAGGGTTTTGGTACACGTGAGATGTGGGAGAGTAGTTCAATACATGTATAATTGACACTACATACCAGGAATTAAAGCGAAGATGGAAGGAAGCCACAAATAGCTGCAGCAATGGCGCTCATTTCTTTCATCTTCCTCCCTCACCCATCGACCGAAATTCAATAATTTTGCGAAACAGTGTGTAGAAAATGATCGTTTTCGCACTCTTCCCATCAAGTAATATGAACCTAACTCTAATCGAATACTCACAAGATATTAAATTTTCATCCGCCGTTGCAATGTATAGTGAAAAACGTCGGAAAACTCGAGCTAGTGCTCTGAAAGTTACATTTTCATTTTTCGATTTTCCGCAATGGTTTTGTTATTATTGGTGAAAGCATCGTAATTTTTTCGACACTGATGCCAGACAACATAATCGAAACAGGTATAAAAACCACTGAATAAAATGTTAGTTCTGAGTCATAGCGTTTCATGTTATGAAAATCAATAAAATAAAATTGGGATTTGGATATATATATATATATATATATATATATATATATATATATATATATATATATATATATATATATAAATGGATTTCTGTCTGTCTGTCTGTCTGATTCTTACGGATTCGGAAACTACTGATCCGATCGACATGAAAATTGGTATGTAGGGGTTTTTGGGGCCGGGGAAGGTTTACGTGATAGTTCGAGACCCCTCCCCCCTCTCTAAGGGGGCTGTCATACAAATGAAACATAAATTTCTGCATTACTCGAGAATCAATCAAGCAAACGAAACCAAATTTGCCATGTGAAAGTTTTAGTGTGCAATAAATGATTCTATGGTGGTTAGATACTCCTCCCTCTCTTAGGGGGGCTGCCATACAAATCAAACACAAATTTCTGCGTTACTCGCGAATTATTGAAGCAAATGAAACCGAATTAGGCATATGGAGGTTCAAGGGTGCAGTAAATGATTCTATGGTGGTTAAACACTCCACCTCCCCCTCCCTTTCCTCTAAGATGAGCTGCCATACAAATGAAACACAAATTTCTGCATTACTCGAGAATTATTCAAGCAAATAAAACCAAATTTGGCATGCAACGTAACGGAGAAACATGTTATTTGCAAGTGGTTGAAAAATCTTGAGCGAGAATTGTGTCTGAAAATATATGATATTATAATGTCGAGTTTTGGTTGAAGTACAAGGAATTAATAATAAAAGGTAATTTTAAAGGGTAGATTAGAAGATCAATCAATGAAGAATTCTGCGATTGGACCCATGAACAGCGCTTAGTACGAAAACGTGGATGTGATAACGAAAAATTAATTTTGGACGGGACGAAGTTTGCCGGGTCAGCTAGTTCCCTATAAAACACGCATTTGAAAATCATGATGTGTTGCAAAAGCGGTGGCATGATGCTACAGAAAATCGTCTTTCCTGTAATTTTTTTATTTTTGAGTTGTCCGATTTGGCAACTAGGCGACACAATTCTTATTTTTAAGTTTAATGAGTCTATAATGTAAGTTTTAGCAACTTTAACATTGGTTAAGAAAATTGTATTGCAGAGCCCGGAACACTGCCACGGCTGCCTTTGCTGTCAAAAATAGTAAACGGAAAAGTATTACATCCATTCACAATGCCTCGGCCAACGAAGAGAAGGGTTAAAGCTCTCCAACGTGAATATGTGAAAAAATACGATCAACGAAGCAAAATATTAAGTAGTTATCAACATCGAGTTACTGTGCGGAAGAACTTGTTAATACTGAATATTTGCCATCGACATTTATGTATATAAAATAATTGCACAGATTTGCACAACATTTTTAATGTTTTTAAAATGGTTAAAATAATCAACTGTTAGATGGTCTGCTTTGGTCTCCTCATACACTTTGGTTTTTTGAATTTACTGATTACAATAAGTTTAAAATGGTGACTTCCCGTGGCATTGCTACACTACGTTTCACAACTATAGAACCACTCATTTTTTTCTGAGTTTCCAGAGATATGTAAGAAGTAGGTTGAATTGAAGTATATTGTGTAGGATATAATAACTTTCTTCGTATAAAAGACTGCCTATTTGAACTTTATTTTTGTGTTCAGGCACGAAACAATCAAAAAACTAAAATTCCAGTGTTTCATAACGATAGAGCCAGATGGAAAAATTCTCACTCCTTTACAAAATTAACGTCAATTTCACATGAATTACAATACGTTTCTAATTCGTAGGTTAACTTTAGTTCTCAATCAGTTCAAATAACCCATTCGGGGTGGGTTTGACTGAGTTGCGCCATGTTGTAGTGTGTATCCCATTCTACGCAGAGAATCGTTTAAGCTCTTCAAATCACTCATACTGCTTGTAAGCTGCATCTACTATTCGTACGATCACTCCTCATGAATTCTTGACAGGGTTTTGTTTTAGTAAACAAGCTGACCAGTCCAGAATCTGAAGCCCCTGTTCATTAAACCATGCCATGGTTTTCCGGATTTTATGAATTGATACCAAATTACCCAATTATCACATTGTTTTTGATGCAAAACAGCAGTAAATGAACCTGAAGTACTTCGATACACTTCTGACGTTCATTCGTGGTGATAAAAAGCTATCTGAACCAGGCCATTTTGAAAATATTTTCCTCAAACCATCAAACTGCCGCCTGCAAAGTTACGTGTTGAAAAATTACATGACACGTTCCGTGAGTCCTTCCAGAATGAAGAAATTCTATTCAAGATGGATTGCATTTACCAGAGACGCTCTTTTGAAGTAGTGAAACGCATGACATTAGTGTAGTATCCGGATTTAGCAATTAAACGAACACTTATAATTTTTATAGCTTTTATTCACACCGTAATTGAATGTCTTTATAGCCGTATCAAATACCTCTCTCTGTCCTCGCTCCTTTCTCTATCCGTCAATCATCCCCAATCTCTATTTCCTCACAGGTACGTCTCTTACAAACAGTAAGGGGTAAGACCCCACATCCTTCCCCTCTTCAAATTAATAAGGAACATAATCCAGAAGCCGTTTGGGTTCAGTACGCTTTCGTTTAGCACGGATATCTTCAGTTTTATCATACGCCAACTCTTCCGCTGTTGAGTCTAATTCTTCATTGGCGCTCTGTTCCTCCACAACTGGTTGGTTCGTCTGCTTTGAGTGTCTCTCCATTGCAGCCCTCTTGAGATGACAAACATTACGCTTCAACTGTTTACCAGAAGTTAGAGATTTTACTGTTACTTCTGAATTAGTTCTTCCCACTACAACGAACAATTCGGGTGAATAATCCGTTGCCAACTTATGGTCCTTCTTCGATCTTCTCACCAGCACTTTGTCCCCAACTGCAATATCATTCTGGTGTGCTCTTCGTGTTATATCTGCATATTCCTTCCCTTTTTGCTTCTTTATCTTATCACGATCCCTTTCCTCACTTCCTTCAAACGTTAACCGCGGTACCTCAGGAAGTTTGCATCTAATTCTCCTCCCAAACATCAGTTCTGATGGAGATCGCCCTGTTACAGAATGATTTGTGGCGTGATAAGCTAGATGGCCTTATTTCTCCCTTCTACGTAAATATCGTCGATGTACCACCATGCTCCATCACACCCCGCTAGGACCTCATCCATGGTCTTTTGAAAGATCTCTGGAGCTGTCACCAACCCGAACGGCATTCTCTTGAATCTGAAGAGACCGCGGTTAGTGATGAAGACCATTACATTCCGTGATTCTTCATCTAACTCCAATTGAAGAAAAGAATCCTTGATGTCAAGCTTGCTTCTAATCATCCCTTTTCCAACGCGTGCTAAGAAATCATCTATTAGTGGCCTCGGATGTCTTTCTCGTTGAACCGCTTCATTTACTCTGCGAAGATCGAGACAGATCCTGGGCTCGCCGTTGGCTTTTCCAACCACCACTAATGGTGAAACCCATGTTACTGGTCCCTTTTTTCCTCAATCACATCTCTAGCTAACAAATCCTCGAGTTTGTTGAATACAGCAGTTTCCAAAGCTATCGGCAGACGGCGCATCGGTTGAAACACAGGTTTTAGTTCTGGGTCCATATGAATATGTACCTGCATGTCATTAATTTTCGAAAGTGATTCGACCTTTGAAGTGACGTGGTCAATATTGAGCCCAACCCTGAGTACTCCAAGCCTTTTCGCTGTAAAGTCGCCCAGAAGACAGCGTTGACCACCTTGCACAACGAAGAACAACGCATCCTCTCGCTTTTCTCCAACCTCGATGTCTGCTCGAAACGTACCAAGTATGACAAGTGCCTGTTCGCTTGCGTACCCTTTCAATATTTTATTGCTTCCTTTTTCGGAGTGCTTCACGATCACGTTCTTCAATTTCAAATCTTCCCAAGCAACCTGCGAGATCAAATTGGCATCAGCACCAGAATCCACCAACAGATCTAGCGCAACGCCACCCACTTTGCAGGTTATTACATTGGAGTCACCACCAGCATAAAAGGCGTAATATGTCTTCTTCTCGGCCTCAACCCCAATCGGTTCTACTCCAATCTTGGATTCAACTCGGCCCACTTCCTTAAGCTGTTCCACCACTCGAACCTTCTTGGGAGCCAGCGGTCTACCCACATTTTCGTTAGATTTACGTAATCGGCACTGTGATTCAAAATGACCCATTCGCTGACAGGTGTTACAAGATTTCCCACGAGCTGGACATTTGACATCGGTAGAAATATGGCCCATCAACCCACATTTGAAACAGCGAAGTTCTTCTCTGTTGAACCTATTTCCTCGTGAATGCGCTGAAAAATCCCTAGTTATCGGTCGGAATTTCCGATTTCCGATGATCTTGTACACATTTCCTTTTGCCTTATCCTCCTCATCTTTCGAACCAAAATCCTTGACTTGTTTTTCCACCCCTTCCAACAGCTTGCCGATTTCTTCAATTTCTTCCACACTGCGGTCTTTTTGTAAAATCTGCTTGCGCAACTCGTCAGAACGACAACCTTCTACGATGGCATCCGTCAACATGATGTCTGAGATAATCTTACCACACTTCGCAGGATAACGATCAATTCCACATTCACTAATCTGTTGGCGCACTCGTATCACAAACTCCGCAAAACGTTCCTCCCGGTTTTGCTTCATGTGCCGCAGTTTGTGACGCTCTAGTACGTCCTGGCGACCTGGCTTGAAAAACTTATCGAAAGCCAGGATTGCTACATCATAATATTGTTTCTCCGGAGTGACATACGAAAACTTTTCGCTGTCTAGCAAGCTTTGGAACAGGGATTGCAAATGAGGACCACCAAGATGTAATAATTTTGCTCTTTTCTTCTTCTGTTCAGTGATGTCCTCTGCCTCGAAGTAACATTCGAGAGATTTCTTCCACGCCTCCCATTATTTATTCAGCTTTCCTTTATCTATGTCGTTGCACCTAAACTGTGCGATGGGTCTCGAGTCACTCATCTGTATGAAATGAAATGAAGTGAAAAAAATTAGCATGAATGGCTTCAACAAATGAGCGCTCTTTAAGGACAGAATTCATTCCCAATTCGATTATTGAAATCATGATATCTAGGTACCTAATACATCTCAATTACTCAATTCCATCGCGTATCATATAATCGATTCCCAAACCGAATGCATTCTATTGGTCGATACACCGACAGGGCCACAGAACTTTATAACTACCAATCGTTCGTTTGAAGCTTGTCAATTCCCAAATTGACAAGTCAATCGATTCCCAAATCGATTTTATTCAAGCCGATTCCCAAATCGCTTATCGTCTTATCGATTCCCAAATCGATTGCATTTTCACTAGTCGATTCCCAAACCGACAGTTTAAGGCTAGTCAATTCCCAAATTGACAACTCAATCGATTCCCAAATCGATTTTATTAAAGTCGATTCCCAAACCGACAGTTTGAAGCTAGTCAATTCCCGAATTGACAACTCAATCGATTCCCTAATCGATTTCAATCTATTCGATTCCCGAATCGAATATCATTTACTGTTCTACTTCCAAACTAAACGCATAACCTGTAGTGATTTTACGAACCATTTAAAAAAAAAAAAACATAATTATTTATTAACTTTACGTTACGTAACGTTTTGCCGTTGGAAATGTCAAGACCTGTTGGCAAATTTTAATTTTTTTTTCTGTATCACCAAGCCTAAATGCAATATCTGAGCTGCTTTACACTGCTACGCTCATCTACTGAACCACTTTAACCCAACTGCCCAACTCTTTCAACAGCTCTCGTCTTATTAGAATCATTCCGTATCATCATTCTCCTTTCCAGGTAATTTAACACCATAATGATTCCATTAAAACATATCCTCATTGAGAGGACAATCCCGTTAGTTTTTTTTTCTTTCTTTTTTCGTTCCTTTCAAAATATACATGCTGTAATAACAATCTTGAAGCATCAGCGGTTCGTATAAAGAAAAACAAACTAGTCCAACTCACACACACACACACATACACCGATGACGACTCTGCGCTTTTTCCGGTCGCTATACTAACGACAGCCATCTTGTTTTCTTCAGCAAATTCAGAATAGTGATCCTAAAACGATAAAACGAAAAATATTATATTCTACTCACCTTACTTCTTTTATCACTCGTCGCCAATTTGTAGTATCCGGATTTAGCAATTAAACGAACACTTATAATTTTTATAGCTTTTATTCACACCGTAATTGAATGTCTTTATAGCCGTATCAAATACCTCTCTCTGTCCTCGCTCCTTTCTCTATCCGTCAATCATCCCCAATCTCTATTTCCTCACAGGTACGTCTCTTACAAACAGTAAGGGGTAAGACCCCACAATTAGCTTCCACATTAGTTTTTGGACCCGCAGCTTTGGAGTTCGGGGAGAATTTTCTCAAAAAAGCCTGGTTTAGGTAGCTTGCGATTAATACGAGTAAACAGTTAGAAGTGCAACGAAGTACTTCAGAATCATTTACTTCTGTTTTTACATCAAAAACAATGTTCTAATTGGGTAATTTGGCATCAATTCATAAAATCCCGGCAATTTATTTATTTATTTGCAACACCTCGAATGTTTTATTTGCAACACCTCGAAAACGATGCCACAGACTGATCTTAACCTAATAACCCTTAATCCTATTTTTAAATACATTTTTAGACATGTCAAATTCAAACACAGCACAAACACTATTGAACAAACGAAGGGTTATTGAGACCATAAGAGGTTCTATGTCGTCTAATAAACAGTAAGTCACGCTCACGAAGTTGACGGGAAGGTGCGTAAAACGAAACGCTGGACAACAATGACGGACAGTCAATGTTTCCCGAAATCAAATCAAAGACAAAAACCCGTTGTAGATTGGATCGTCTGGAGGCAAGCGTTTCGAGAGCGATAAGTCTACATCGGCTTTTATAATCGGGCATGTTCGTTTGGTCAGACCACGGTAATGAGCGAAGGGCGTAACGAATGAAGCTGCGTTGCATGCTCTCCATTCGGATTGTTTGGGTTGTGTGAAATGGAGCCCACACACATACTCCAAGATACTACGAACTAATGAGCAGTATAGTGTCTTCATGGCGTAAATATCGTACTACGTCGAACAAATCCTAGGGCTGAGAACGCTTTGGCGGTGATTACGATGATGAGCTCGTTGAATCGAAGCTTGTTGTCGATGGTCACACCGAGATCGCGGATGGAAAGAACACACTCCAGGGGTACGGACCCGATTGAATACATGAATTCGATTCGTGATTGTCGGCGAGAAAATGCGATAGACTTACACTTTTTCACATTTAGCTCCATAACGTTCTCAACGCACCATTTTTGCAATTCATCAATATCGGCCTGAAGTGCACAGCAATCGAGGTAAGATGCGACGGATCTGTAAATCTTCAGGTCGTCGGCGTAAATCAGCTTTCGTGATTTTGATCGGAAGCACAGATCGTTCACGAACAGCACGAAAATGAGTGGGCCCAGGTTTCGAGTCTGTTTTAAATATCGGGCAGATAGAAGCTGTCTTCTATAGCTTCGGGAAAACACTGTGGCGAAGCGACTTATGGAAAATCGTTGACAGTGGCTTATTCAGAGACTCCGCACATTCCTTTAGGAACAACGGTGGAATATTATCGCTCCCGGGTCCTTTGGAAGCGTCGAGTTTATTCAAAATAGTCCAAATTTTGAATTGCGTTATGTTGAAAAGTGGTAGATTCACATTCAACGTAGGGCAGTCTCTGATGCTGACAGGTGAAAAAGCTGGTGAGTTAGTGCTATACACACTTTCGAAAAATCAGCGAACAAATTAGCTACACCGTACGGAGAATCAGCAGTCTTGTCCCTTAATGTCATCTCAGCGGGGAATTGCTTACACCGTTTACGATTGCGAACATGCATCCAGAAAGCAGAGGGATTTTGCTTCGCGGTCATCTTCAAGTGAGCAATGTAGTTACGAAACGATGCAACCTGGCATTCGTTATACAAGGTTTCAATTGAACGAAGATGATTGCGATTACCATCTGTCCTTGCACCGAAAAAGTATCCTCTGCGTTGAACGAGATACACACTACAACAAGGCGCAGCTTGGTCGAAACCACCCCCCCCCCCCTGGGTTATTTTAACTGATTGACGACTAAATATGACCTATGAATTAGAAACTTGTTGTAATTCATGTGAAGTTGACGTTAATTTTGTAAAAGAATGAGAGTTTTGTCCATCTGGATCCATAGTTATGAAACACTAGAATTTTGGTTTTTTGAATGTTTTATGCTTGAACACAAAATTAAAGTTCAAATAGCCAGTCTTTTATAGGAAGATGGTTATTATATCCTACACTTCTTCTGCTTCTTCTTCTTCTTCAATTGCACTATCGTTCCTAGAGGAACTTCGCCGTCTCAACGTAGTATTACTTTTTTTATTAGTCATTTTTATTAGTACTTAGTTGAGATTTCTATGCCAAATAACACGCCTTGAATGCATTCTGAGTGGCAAGCTCTAGAATACGCGTGATCACAGTGCAAGTCGGAGGAAATTTCTTTAACGAAAAATTCCCCCGACCAGAACGGGAATCGAACCCGAACACCCGGCATGTTAGTTATGACGCTAACCACTCGGCCAAGGGAGCATATCCTACACAATATACTTCAATTCGACAGACTTCTTACATATCTCTGGAAACTCAGAAAAAATGAGTGGTTCTATAGTTGTGAAACGCAGTGTAGCAACGCCACGGGAAGCCACAGGCGCGAGCACAACAATAAAGTTCAAATGGCCAGTCTTATAAATGAACATAGTTATTGTATTCCACATTACATACTTCAATTCAACCGACATTTTACATATCTTTGGAAACTCAGAAAAATGAAGTGGTTCTATAGTTATGAAACGCAGTATATAGCGAACTCCAGTCATTGCAAAATAAACAAAAACCAAATGGCAATGATGCGCAATGGGAAAGAAAGGAACGAAAGCTCACATATTTTACAAACGACCACGCGCCTCCATCAAATTGGAATATGACAACTGCCTTCAGGCGGCGACAAAACGTGTTTCACACTGAGAAGCGGCAGCTTGGTGCGAAAACCAATAGCAAAACAGAATGAAAAGAAAAGCTCCTCAGTGCTCAGCTGAGCAGAGAGAAAGCCGTTGGTATACTGTTTTTGTCACTACATATGGTAGGTTCAACCAATCCTTGCTCTCATTCGTTGTAAGTCCTTGTGGGTTAGCTGTCATGTGAATCGCAGTGCCGTGGAAATTCAACCTCGAAGAAAATTATGTATTTTCCTTTTCCGTAATTTCTTTGTGGCAATGTTTTCGGGTAGCACTTTCGGAAGTAGAGGGTATTGAGGGGACAATTTAATTATCAAGCTTATGTGTTTCGGTGGACTCGAGTGTCATGAAGGTGCGTGATGGAATTCGTGGCCATAGGGAGAAAGAAGTCCCAGTTCATTCGTAAACTGCCCATTAATCGAATTTATCGTTTTGTTCCTTGTAAGCAAGCGAGGATATAATCAGTGCATGGAGTCATGTTGGGTGTGGAATGTTCATCAACACCCTTTGCCTAGCAGTGCTTCTACTTTCTTTCCATGTTGTTTCGCCCCATCTTATGCTCCGTTTGTAGATAGAGATAGAGGTTAGGTATCTATTGTGTTTAGCCTTGTTTTCCGTACAGAGCGGACTGTGTAATGTTCGGGCTGTGCAAAACATTCGTCATCATAGTGCAAGTATTCAAAACATTAAGGAAGGTGAAGTGCAGTGGTGCAGTTTTGAAATGGCACTGAACTTTACATTCGCTATGTCTCATACGTGTCTTTTGATATGTTGGGGTGGTTAATTTTCGAGAAATCTACTTGTATGTGGTAGTAGTGCTGCGAGGAAGATATATATTTTCAACGAGTAATTGTTTGTTATTTTGCTTATCCTTCACACTCAAGCTTCTAAGCTTATTTTCCGAGATTTCAAGGGCTATGTCAGGGCTGATGTCTGAAACTAGCGTGTCTCATGAGGGTAATGTGGCTTAGGTCCAACTTTCTCGCTCGCCGACAGAATTATCAATTTGACAATATCGGGCTATTCATTGGCACAACACTAGAATAGACCCAGGGTTATACCAATTCTACGAGGATTATTCAAGGGGAATGTGTACACGAAAAACCGGTATAATCAATACGCCTTTTTTGTTCTGGATAAACCTGATTGCAAACTGCTCGTGAATTTAGGTATATTTGTGGTGGTTTGAGATGGTTGTAAAAGTTGGCGCAACGGCTGTATTAGAATTGTTTCTCATTAGGAAATTGAACAGCATACTGTCCGCTATATGTTAAGACTAATTAATCATTCCTATGTACATAGAAATGGGCGATTATTCGTCTTAGCATGGAAGGAGAATCGGAAGCTTTTTCTAGTGTGAATGACCTTTTTGTCACAAATTGTACCGAACAGCACTGTTGGGAGATGGCTTACACTCTGATTACAAATTTGTTTTTTTTTCTTTCAGCTTTCCACAATTTTTTTCCTGCACGATTTTGGGGGGAGGTCAAATATTAATTTCGCTTCTCTGCTGAGATGAGAAAAAGCGTTTGGATTACCTGTTTGAATATTCATGGCCAAGTTTAAATATTCAACTACAAAAAAAAGTGCTGGCTATCTCGCTGGCTGACTAGCTTTGCTGCTTCGGAGGGAGTCCAATGGGGGAATCCAATCTTCGATCACTGTAGAGTAGTAGAGTGAAAGTGGTCTGAAAACGATCCGTGGTAACTCGAATTAATTGCTACAATGAGCGAAGAGATCAACAAACTAATTGAACTATTGTTTTCGTGAAAATCTGCACAATTTGCATGTGTTGTTCAGGTGTCAGTCTGTCCATGATAAAATGGCAAACCAAATTTAACAAAAAAAAAAAATTACGACAGCAATCAAAATGGTGCACATCTCAAAAAGTGATGTCAACTTGAACTTGCTGTAAAAACACTCTATTAAAACATTTATTGCAAATTTTATATTCTTTGAGATACATCAACAACAAACCGGTGGGTGTCTTCGTAGCCACATTGGTTGCGCGTCCATCGATTCATCCATTGGAATAACATTTCGTCAAGCACTGCATTGATTGTTTAGGAGCTTTCTATCAAAAAAACAAAGTTTGATCAAAATACGATATTCCTCTTTTTCCATTTCCCATACGAATGCTCAGATAGTGACACTTAAACAACTGTAGTTTGTGAACAAATAAACGAGATGTCATGAAAATTCACACATAAGCTAGGAAAGACAATTCCTGCTGCGAGAATTACGTGAAAATATTTTAGAGAAAAATGTCAATTTTTAATTTTTGCTTTGCTGCATATTATGCACATTAGAGTGCCAATGAATGTATGGGGAAAAAGTGACGTTCGAATTTTCGAAAGGGACTGTTTTTAATTACCGCGAAAAATTACCCTATATAAAATTTCAGCTCATTCGGACTTTATTCACTAGTGTCGCATATAGAGATGTCTACATTTTTCGTTTATTCGATTATCGATTAATCGTGGGGCAATTTTCAAATATTCGGTTCATTCGAATAACTGTCTTTCAATATTCGATTTCTATTCTAAATTACCTGTTCTTAAAAATGTTGTTGAAATAGCATATTGGTTTGAAAATTCCTGCTTGGTTCCTATAACTACTATAAAAGAAATATATTTATAGAATCATTGACCACTAATAGGGTATATTTTGCTTGACACTCTGAATTTGAATACAACCACTTTAGAGGGAGCTTAGACCACCTCTTTGAATTCCGTCTTTACTCCTGCAGACGCTGAATTCTTCTTCCCAGTCTCCTCCACCATCAGGGAACTGTTTTTATACTTCAGTCGTAAATGGTTTGGCATATTCGATGAATTACGACAAAACACCATGATAATTGTACAAGTTTTACACTTTATTTAAAAAAAAAATAGTTTCCTTTTTCATTAATCGCGATTACTTGATAATTATTTGATGTATTCATTTTTTTATTTTTCATTATTCGATACAAAATTACTCGATTAAAATTGCAGATATTCGATTATTTGAATTAATCGAACGATTAACCGACGTCTCTAGTCGCATAGTCGTCAAAGTTTAAATCTTTTGAAACCCGTACAATCAACCAAGGGATATTATCAAAAATCGAATTTCGGAGTTAAGATGATGAAAAAAGGAAGACTCAAACTTCAGCGTCTTTGCGACAATAGTAAATAAAGTCCGATTGAGCTGAAATGTTGTATAGTATATTTTTTCTAGGTAATCAACATTTTTCAAGAATTTCTATTCGTAAATTTGAGATGACCATTTCAATTGGCCCTCTAATGTACATCTTTAATCATGAGTTTTTTTTTAAAGAATTAAGATGTTCGACATAATCAATTAAAGCCAATTAGTGCAATACTACAGTTGCAGAAAATTTGAATTATGTTTTCGTTATTATTGATTGTATTTGTTTTTTATAGTTTTCATGGTCTCGGGATCGAAGGCGCTATTTTTTTAAATATTTTTTCTGGAAAGCTGAGGATTTTTCACATAACATATCTCGAAACCAGGGAGGCGTTTTGTTTCGTTTTTAAGTTATGATTTTTTAAAGTTAACCGATGGCCCGATAAATCTTTTTTTTTTGTCATTTTTTCCACCACAAAAAATCACAACTTTTGATCTACTGGACCGATTCAGATGATCGACATATCAAATTAAAGCCAATGAGCTAGTCTTGTTTGAAAAAAAAAATATTACACTTTGAATAAACATGGATTTTGTTTTTATAATTAATGATTATATTTGTTTTTTCCGAATACCAGAGAGGTCGTTTTTAAGTTATGATTTTTCAAAGTTAACATGTTTTCAGTTTTCGTTCAATATTTCTATGCGACTAGACTGTAATAATTGGCAAGTGTGTTATTCCAGTCTAGTCGAATTGGTTCACAAGTTATCATTTTTGGAAAAAAGGGAAAAAAGTCGATATTTCGGATCACTCTAAAATGAAAATGGGCACCCTAACAAAAAAATAAAAAAATACGGGTCTAATAGTTTGCGATAATGAACGAAACTACCACTTTTTATGAAAATCTGAGAACCACTATATCGGTTTGACATGGAATGGCTGTGTATATAAGATCGGCATTTCAGTTTCAGGGCTCTAGACAGCGAGCAATCAATAGCACATGTGAATGCTTAGAATTAATTTGACAGTCTACTCAAATTGCTTCGTGAAATGCATTGCTATGCATTGCGTGCATTGCTATCAAATATTTGTATCAAAGAGTTTTATCATTAAGTTTCTTTAATGTTCGTTCTTGTCGGCAATAATTTCGTAGTTCTATGTTAGCAATGCGGTCGCGTCTTGGTCATCATCCTTCTTCATTTTTTTTGCGGCGACGCCATGACTAACACGTGTTTGTGGCCCCTATAAAAAAATTATAGGAGGTTGTGTCCAAGACACGACCGCATTGTTGACGTAGAACTACGCTGTGGTTTAATTCAAGTCGCTTGTTTATAACTGCGGATATTACTTTATAATGCAACGAAAATTTTGAAATAACCATTCTACCAGTTTGGTCGCTCTGAAATGTTTTTTTTAATTGTAGAATCATTTGATGATAATTGTTTGATGATTCATTCTTGTGCTCGCAGAACAATACTTTGCTCGAGATAAGCGTAGTTGTCATCCTTAGTGGAGATTGTTTTGCTACTGGCAAGCGAAACCAAATCACATACAAAATTCCAGAACGGCATTTACTTTCTTGGTGACTAAATAAACGAAATAAACTCTATCTGTTAATCTCAACAACCTTGAAAAGAGTAGCACTGCTTCATTATGATCAAGATTAGCACAAATGCAATCCTAGTTGAAAGCATTTTTGCGACTGGCACGCGAGCCCAAATAAATTAATAACTTAATATAACTTATTGAATAATATGTTATTCCCCAAAAAAAAAATTTTGGTGCACAACCTTAACACCTGCTTCACCATAGCGTCAGTTCAATGCATTGATGACAGAAAACAAACAATGTTAACTGCTTGGAAAAAGGCTGAATATTTGCCTCAGCAGAGATTCATTACTAATACCCTAGCGTAAATATTTCCCTCCCATAGCAAAAAAATATGCGTTTGTTGCATCGTTACAGGGCCAATGCACACGGGAGCAAATGGGGTTTCAGCGTAGCGAAGATGAACTATTTTTACGTATGGGTTATGAAGTACGCACGTACGCACACAAATATCCATACATCGATGGGTTGAAGCAACTAAATATACACACACTTATCTCCGTTCTGCGCTCTGCTCAACAGAAGCCCTTTCTGTTAATATTGCCAGTCTACATAAGCTTAGCTATCATCCTTTGTGGAGAGAGTTTTCCTACCGTCATGCGAAACCAAATCACTGACAAAATTCCAGAACATTTATTTTCTTGGTGAGCTGACGATAGCCTAGCTTGATGATTCCCCACACAATTGTGTAGCTCAGAACTTTAATGCAATGGCGTCAGTTTGATGCAATGATTGCAATGCTAGAGACATCAGCGAGTGAGTAATTTGGTCGCGTCCACAGCTCAATCCGAAACGAAGACATGTGATGACGCAAAACAAGGAAAAACAAGCGGTTGTCATTGCTTTGAATACAGAACGATACTGAAAGTTTGCCTTCCTTCCTTGCTTGAGACTTTAAACTTCTTCAGTTCATTCGTCTCTAACGTTCAAAAAGGCCCTTGAAAGCTTTACTTTATCCATCATATTACTCCTCCACCCCCTTTGCCTTGAGAAAGGCATTCGGTCCCTCGCCGTCCAGCTCGCTCAGCAACGATGTTGTTCAGTCGATTTCCTCACGAAGAATGAAAGTTTGCCTCAGTGAGATCCACTGTTTATACTCTAGGCAAATATTCCCCTTCGTTCTTCTTGTTATCCTTTGTTCGCTTCACATCTTACGATTTTCCCTTCGTTGCTCGTCGATAAGTTGCTCGTTCTTGACAGCTCTGTTCGGGAAAGCACACAAATGGACCAAACAAATGTATGAGGAAATGGGAATGCTTCCAATTTTCATCAATTTAAACCATATACAGACTATGGAATTGTAATGTAGCATATCAAACAAATCTCAGAGAATTTCCGATTCGTTTGGTATAAAATTGTCAAAATCCGTTCGCGGCAAAAATAGTTATTAACGTTAATTTTATTTCATAAAAACGTGACCTGTTTTATGATTTGGCACCCTTAATGAAAGACGTAGTTCTACGTCTAAAGGTTGAGTACCGCTGCTCTAGATGGTCTAAAAAATTCTGAACAATCAGTCCGAATTGTACCAATGTCTCCAAACGTCCCGGTTTGGGGCGGGTGATTGTTGCACTCTTTCCATCAATACTCGTATCGACTGTTCAGGTCAGCTATTTAATGTACGTAGAGTCTTTATAACCTGTGATACGCTCGTAGATAAGAGTAAACGATTCTCACCGATTCCAGGGTGTGTTCTTTCAGACACCGTTATAGTCGGATTAAATTATCCGTGTTCGAAAATTCGCATGCTAGAGTCGATTGTTCAAATCATGCAATGAACACCGGTCATTCTTCGGGGTTTTCGATGTATATATGTAAATCCTTTCAGGTTAAGAATTACCTAAACATGTTTTTCGCCAAAGAAATTAATTCCGAATTGCACAGATACATGTGTATTAGGGCGGCAGCGAAAATGGTTATGTCAAATTTCAAGAACCGACATTTTACGAAAATCTCCCAAGGAGTAAAGCAAATTTAGAAAATCGAATTTTTATTTCGATGCCAAATGACTTAGAAATGCATAAAACGTCGAGATCTGGTGTTATATCGAAAAAAAATTTTGGCCGAAAATCGACTTTTTGGGACTTAGCCTGAGTGGCCAAAAAATCAAAACTTTGAGTGCTTTAAGGCACCCCTAAATCATGTCCGATTTAGTTGAAATTTTGCACAGATCATTTTTTTTTTGGCCAATAAACAAAATGTACATGGTCGGTTCTTCAAATTCGATAATTATTTTTTCCATACCTTCATTGCCTCTCAGGCTAAGTCCCAAAAAGTCGATTTTCTATTTTCAAAATTTCGATTTTTTCGAGATAACACCAGATCTCGACGTATCATGCATTTTTAAGTGATCTGGCATTGATAAAAAATCGATTTTCCAAATTTCCTTCACTCCCCCCTTGGAAGATTTTCGAGGATTAAAAAATCAAAACTTTGAACGTTTTGAGGCACCCCCAAATCATGTCCGATTGAGCTGAAACTATGCGAAGATAATTTTTTGGGCCAATAAACAAAATGTACATGGTCGGTTTTTGAAATTCGATGATGGAATTTTTTCCAACATCCATTGCCACCCTAATGCGTATCCTGTTATTTGATGTTAATTGGAATAGAAATTTCATCTCGAAAAGAAAAGTATTCCTCGAGACGGCGAAGTTCCTCTAGTGCATCGATGGAAGACGGAATGCATTTTACCTCTACAGTGCAATAAATGATAGCCGAAAATGTCTGTCGCAGAAATTGTATTCCGCGAAGGCAACGCGTATGTCTAACTATATTATTGATCGTCCAACTAGTATGCATATCTATTTTTAACTACGGTTCTATGGGGAATATTGTATATTTCTCTGAACTTTGAGTGGATAATTTTGGTTGCTATCGTGTCAGTGTCATTATTGTTACCAAACGGTAGTAGCCATGGTGCGCCGGGTAAATATTCACTAATATTTGCAAGTGCTGTTTATGAAGTCCTATACAATATCTTCTCACACGGGAATACTACAGGAGAAGCGTAAATGATGAGCTGCAGTCCCCAACCGGTGTTTGAAACGTGGTCATTCACAGTGATTACACATGGTAAATAAATAATGCCTCAATTTTTATTCACAAGTTGGTTGACATTATATTATTACAACCAGCTTTTGTTCTTTGTTTGGAGAGCACAAGTAATTCAATGATATGGCAATGAGATGGGATCATTATGCTTGAAAAAAAAAATCAGCTAAAACACATAGACATAAGATTTTTTTCTGGATCTCTAGATTCTCCAAGATAGAACATTTTAGAAACAATTGCTTGTTGACATTAACATATCTACAGCTCATATTGTTTGCTTTCAGCTTGCTTCTTCATGTTTGCACAAACGTTAAGCAATCCTACGCCACCGGCTCTGCTAGCGTAATTATTAGATATATGTGACAGAGGAAGAGATGGCTTCGTCATCAGCAGAGGATACGAACCAGCTCCAGGACTGGGAATACATCAAACAAGGGATTGCACTCTGGCTCAACAATCAGCCGAAAGCCGCCGAAGAGTGCTTCAAAAATCGGCAGTCCAGTATACACATTGTGGCGGGTCATACTTTCATCGCTTTTATGGTAAGTTGTGAATGGAAGTTTAGTTTTTGTGGGGCATAATTTCGAGAAGAAACTTTAGACTTTATAATTTTGGTTGCAAATCATGCGCACCGATAATGAGATAGAGGGTAAAGTTGTCTGGATTTTGTATTGTATTCTTAAATAAAAAAATGTACATGCATAAAAAATTTCACTGCTGAAGAGCACCTCATGTTAAAACAAGTGGATGACAATAAAAGTAGTGAAGAGCTAAATCGTGCTTGAATGATGCTTGGAAAGTAGCAGCCCACTTCTATATTAATATGTTAAAACGCGGGAAATACAGGTTATGGAATGTTAAATAACGAAAAGAATCTCTGGAAGTAAAGGAGCGTATGAATTTGTATCACATGTTTTTTCTCAGATGTATCGAGTCTCAACAAAGTATAAAGGCGATCATATCAAGCTGTGGTATTCTAAAGTTTTTTACATATCCACAAACAGAATAAATATAGCCAAAATTTTGCCCAACTTCCGGTCAAAAATGATTTGATTTGAATTTGTCTCGCACCATTCATCTGGAAACATATCAAAACTTCAATACTATCAAGATCATCGGA
The DNA here is from genome assembly GCF_029784135.1 of Toxorhynchites rutilus septentrionalis. Classification (NCBI taxonomy): domain Eukaryota; kingdom Metazoa; phylum Arthropoda; class Insecta; order Diptera; family Culicidae; genus Toxorhynchites; species Toxorhynchites rutilus. Next base: position 248,603,198 of record NC_073746.1, read on the forward strand.
CACTAGCTCGTCATTTGATGAATTTTAATTTAGGAAGCCAGTTAAAGTATTTCTAGTTATTCTACATAGAGATATATTAGGCTGCGGAAATAGAAAATTGGTAACTTCAAGACTTTATTTAGTATAATTATAATGGTTCGATGGTAGTCAAATATGCACTGTTTTGTTTTATGGCCATTTCGAAGGTGATTCCATTATGCATCTCTCATCTCTGACCCTCATTTCAATGGACAAAAACTAGGACAGATGACTGGATTTTCACCAGTAAAATCTTTTCATTTTACTGGATTTTCACCAGTAAAATCATTCACTATAGACAAGAACGTGTGGTAATTACTTCACCTCAGGTCCGGACTATAAAGATATGTGTGGCCTTCCTCTCCAATTGATCAAAGCTAGTCGATTCTGAGCGCACAAACGGTCGAATTATTGATGTTAGATTCCAAACAGAGAGTTTTTCCGTACGGAAGTGACTTATAGTAGATGATTCCTTTCCAATCCACTAAACACATAACGAAACCTTCATAATCGTCAATTCTGGATTTGTTACTGACATATTTTCATGATGAAAAAGGGACATAAGGAGAATTGGACAATATTGTAGATTACACACGGAGATCGATAGCTTTGAGAAAAAGAAAACACCATATGTGCTCGTGATGAATTGTTACCTCAATATTTACTCATTAAAGCATGAGATGGTTATCCGGGAGATAAAAATGGATAGTTTTTGATTGATTCTACTATAGAGGTTTTAAAATGCAGAGTCATAAGGGAATCAGTAATTATTATTCACATAGCGGTTCCAACAAATTCCAACAAATCAGGTTATGAGTTTCGTCGAAACTCTTGATAATAAAAATGATTCAATAAATACAACATGAGAAGGCAACACAAATACGCAGTAGATTGAAAAATTGTAATGCGGAAGTTTAAAAATGATGCGGGAAACTTCGCTGATTATTTTTCAGAAATTAGTGTAGGCACAATTAACATGCCGTCTTCTTCCCTTCCTGTATTGCTCTTTAAGACTAACAGATTTTTTAGATATGAACATGGGCTTTGGAAAACAGGTTGTTTTAACATGGAAAACATAAAGCATAAATGTCTTAGAAATGTGAAAAGAATTGGTAATTTTATATGAATTTATTTCTCCATAATGAAATTTATTCTGAGGTCAATGCAATGGGGGCCACAATAGATCAAACTAATGGTCATAGTGGTTTGATGCTCTTACAGAAAAAATGCAATGGGAGCGAAGTACCCATCTAACGATGATAAGGAACCGAGGCGGCCCCAAGCTGCCGAGGCGACGCAATCCGAGTTGCCCGCAGACCCACCGTCAGAAGCGGCGGCTTCTCGCAAGCAAACCTGTGTTCTACTGATTGCCCGGTTAGTTTGAAACATATGAGGCGATCCTTTAGTTCGATTTGACCGAGCATTAGCGAGCGTCGGACGGCATACGGTCGCTCGATTAATCTTTGCTTTGAAATATAACATTCATATTTCAATATAAGCTGTAAATTTAAATATATCAGAGAAAACCTTCAGTAAAGTAATATTTTTACTATTCTCTGTGTTCAGTTCCACACCGACCGAACTGAAGTGACAGCATCTCGCGGCATGCAGAATTTGCACACCACACCACACACCACGAGTTACCCCTCCCACATTGTAACTATGAGCCAGCCATCGCTAAAGCACGCTGTGCTCGACGGCATAAAAATGCAATGCTTGTCGCGGCACGGCATTCAGTTTTGCGTGAGCAGTGGTGCAGTGCACATCGGAGCAAGCAGCAGCAGCAGCAGCAAGAATATCAACAACAACAGCAGCAGCAGCAATGAAACTGCATCGTCGGCAGTAAGAAGTTGCACCGCCGGCAAGAAGAAACCCGTTCCGGTGCCACATCATAAATGTGACGCGCCTACTGCGGAACGCATCATCAGTCATCCTCCAACCATCGAACAGTGAAGATCGAAGTGAATTAGAAATAGGAAATATAAAGAGAAAACAGTAATAATAAAAATGATAGTGTGAAAAACCATTGTTTCCGGTGTTTGCGTCCGACCGCCGGAACATCCAGTCCTCCATCTCTGCCGCAATAAATAGAGTAAATAGAGTTTTCAAGAGAAAGCCTTTCTCAAGGCTCATCGAGTTCAAGCGGTTGCTGCTAGCCATGCTAGTCCAGTCTAACTGCGACGTTGGCTTCATGAGGCGAAGCCAACCCAAGGAGTCTGGCCCAGTTGCCAGCCTGGGAAGGAACACAGCGGTTCCTGCTCCCACCCGGCTCGGTTCCCGCTGGGAACGCGAGCACCCTTATCGACCGGCGCAATTACAGTCCACTGCAGCCCCAACACTCTGCACGGATTATTGTTTTAAACTTTATTTTTTATGTCTTCCATGTTTACAAATCCGAATAAAGTGCGATTCACATACAACATCCACGTCACGTTCACGTTCCGTCACGTCACGTTGCGTCAATTATTCTTCCATGCAATTCCTATAGAAGCATTCACATACACCAGCAACGGCGAGTCGAAGTTGCCGTTGCCGGTGAATGTGAATCTTTGCATAAGAACTGCTTGGAAGAATAATTGACGCAACGTGACTGGACGGAACGTGAACGTGACATGGATGTTGTATGTGAATCGCACTTAAACCATTTCTTGAAAAGAGCCGTCGAGCCGCTCAAATGAGCCGGCTCTTTTCATTGAGCGCACGGCTCTGAGCCGCTCACTGAAATGAACCGTTTTGCCCATCTCTAGTGCGAATGGATGTATGGGAAAAAAGTGACCCTTGAATTTTCAAAGCGAACTTGATTAAAAATGTTGATTCCTACGAAAAACTACTCTGTGCAAAATATCAGCTCAATCGGACTTCAACTATTAGTGTCGCACAGCGGTCAAAGTTTGATTTTTTTGAAAACCGAGAAATCACCCAAGGGGGGAGTGAAGGAAATCTGGGGTTTCGAATTTTTTTTGGATGCCAAATGTCTTCAAATTACATGAAACGTCGAGATCTACTGTCATCCCGAATTTTTTTTTGTGAAAAATCGACGCTTTGGAACGTTTCGTTTTTTCGGAATACGAAGCAAAACGTATGGATTAGGGTGCCAATGAAAATCGTCATATCGATTTTTCATACGGGAATCCCTGCGAAATGTTGATTTGCACGATAAAATACCCTCTGCAAAATATAAGCTCATACGGACTTCATTTACTATTGTCGTATATCACAACATTTTAGTTTTTTGAAAATCGAAATATCACCCAAGGGGAGAGTAAAGGAAATCGGGGTTTTCAAAAAAAATTTTAAGGCCAAATGTCTTAGAATTGCATGAAACGTCGAGATTTACTGATTACGAAAAATAACACATCTCTGATTTTCGGATATATTATGTAAAAAAAACCAGAAGCTTTCCAGAAAAAAATATTTAAAAAATATAACGCCCTCTATCTTTAACCGAGAAAACTAAGAAAAACTAACTCAATCAATAATTACAAAAACGGAGATCCAAATTTTTCACGAAAAAATATTTTTCCAGAGAGAACTAACTCATAAGCTACAATTTGATATGTCGATCATCTGAATCGGTCCAGTAGTTCGAAAGTTATAAATTTTTGTAGCGGAAAAAGGGGGAAAATAGTTTTTTCAAACCATTGATTGACTTTGAAAAATCATGACTCAAAAACGAAAAAAATAGCATCTTTGATATTGAGATATGTTATGTAAAAATCCTTAGCTTTCAAGAAAAAATATAAAAAGATATAGCGCCCTCTAGTCCAAAGCCATGAAAACAATAAAAAACTACTGCAATCAATAATTACGAAAATAAAATCCATCCTAAATCCAACATTCAATTTTGATATAACTTCAATTTGCTTCAATTATTCATATAGCTTCAATTTGATATAACGATCATCTAAATCGGTTCAGTAGTTCAAAAGTTATGAATTTTTGAAAACAGTAAGTTTTGGAAAAAAGTGGAAAAATTTGATTTTCCGTGACACCAGATCTCGACATTTCATGCATTTTTAAGTCATTTGGCATCGAAAAAAAATCGATTTTCCAAATTTTCTTTACTCCCCCTCAAAAGATTTTCGAAGACCAAAAAATCAAAACTTTGAACGCTTTGAGGCACCTCTCAATCATGTCCGATTGAGCTGAAACTTTGCACAGGTCATTTTTTTGGGCCAATGAACAAAATGTACATGGTCGGTTTTTGAAATTTTACATGACCATTTTCGCTGCCACCCTAATATATATAGATATGGATTTCTGTCTGTCTGATTCTTATGGACTCGGAAACTACTGATCGGCGTGAAAATTTGTATATGGGGGTTTTTGTGGCGGGGGAAGGTTTCTATGGTGACTCTTGACCCCTCCCCCTCTCTAAAGATGAGGGGGTGGGGATCTGCCATGCAAATGAAACACAAATTTCTGCATAACTCGAGAACTAATCAAGCAAATGGAACCAAATTTGGTATGTGGAGGTTTTAGAGGCGAGAAATGTTTTTATTGTGATTCGACACTTCCTCCCTCTTCTAAGGGGGGGCTGTCATATAAAAGAAACACAAATTTCCGCATAACTCGAAAACTAATGAAGCAAACGGAACCAAATGTGGCAAGTGAAGGTTTTAAGAAGCAAGAAAAGTTTCCATGGTGGTTTGACACTGCTACCTCCTCTCAAAAGGGGGGCCGACATATGAATTTAACACAAATTACTGTATAACTCGAGAATTACTCAAGCAAATGGAACAAAATTTGGCATGTGAGGCTTTTGGGGGGCACGAAACGTTTCTATGGTGGTTCGACGCTCCTCTCTTCTCTCAAAGGTGGGGGCTGCTATAAAAATGAAACACAAATTACTGCATAACTCGAGAACTAATCAATCAATTGGAACCAAATTTGGTATGTGAGGGTTTTTGGGTACGAGAAATGTTCAATGATGGTTTGAATTCCCTATGGAATATTCCAACCAAACATGACGATTGAAAATTTTCAGAAAACTATGATGGAAAATGGAAAATTTTGGAAAATTGAATTCCCATTTGTTCTAAAATTACAAGCGTTGTTAGTCCATTTGATGTTTGCGCTAATGAAATTTATCTTTGATCGGAAGTGGAAATGGAATTTCAGGCGAAAAACACGCTCCTATATCTTATAACAATATAAATAAAAATAAATCGCCAAATGTGTTGGTAAGCGAAAACTCGAGGAAGGAATCGTCCGATTTGAGATGTCTACATTTTGTTATGTTTTCTATATCGAACATGTGCAACCGAAATAACACGTTTATTTGCAAGTGATTGAAAAATCTTGAACGATTGTGTCTGCAAATAATTTTATATTACAATGACGAGTTTTGGTAGAAGTACTAGGAAATTTATAGAAAAATAAGAAGGGTCAATCCAAAGATCAATCAATGAACAGTTCTGCGATTGGACCCAGAAACGTGAATGTTTAAAGTTATTGATAACAAAAAATCCATTTTGGGCGAGACAGCTACACTCAAACTAGCTTTGGCTGAAAACATTTCATCTTTGGCAAAAATGATGCCATCGTGTGCTGGAGGGTCAAATGCGCAAATAATGAGCTGTTTTAGAAGCTTAAAAAAAGACGGGTGGGTAATGTCGGGGACATAACCGGAGTGACGTAGGACTATGCAAAGGGGACAGCTTTTGTTAAATATATATTTTCCTTCTTCTCCTACGTGAATACCTACCTATCTACCTGAAAAATGGATTAGTTTACTGTTTACTCTTTATGAATATGTTGATGGTTCTGAAAAGAACCTTTGGTGTTGTGTTTTTGTTATCACTCGATATTCCCATCTTGTTCGGTTAAACCTTCCTGTTTAGCTATTGCGTTTGCCACTCGCTACAGCTTTCACAGTTGGAAAATTTCTACCCATCCAGCTTGTGACATGTTGTTCAGTAAATTACATTTAATGCGACGTGCCGGAGAAACACTTTGCCACTCACTGAAACTAATTGTTGCCTTGATGAGCGCCGAACCGAAGCTGCTCTGTTCTTGATGCGGGTTTTCTGATTGTCGTGAGCAGTTTTGCAAGCCAACTCGAGCACTCCGACGGCCGAAGCTCTATAATCGCTGTTAGGTATACTGGTGCTCCGGGACCAATCCGTTCGGCCTAGTTACCCTTGCGGAGCAATCAGTTAATGCGACCAACAGGGAACTGGAGACCTGCACGGTTCGAGTGAGACTTTGCCTTTCCCTTAACTTGTCCTCCTTTGTTACGTCCACGATGCCGATGCCGTACAACCACACGGGTTTACGGTTTGAAAGAAAATAAGATATTTTTTTGGGGTCCGCGTGTTTTATACTCAAGCGGTACACACTCACAGGATAGAGACAAATCGGCAGACTCAGCCAGAGGGGCGAGTCCAACGAGACGAACGAATGAGCGTTAAAAGGGAGCGAAGGCAAAAAAATACATTAGAGGCGAATGAACTTCAAAGTTTAAAGCCTCTTAAAAACAAAGAAAGAAAGAAAAATACATTCATTACGATTTGTTCGCTCGTTGGATTCACATGCAGGCTAAACAGGGTCCTTTTCAGGATCACAAAATTATTTTCAATCTAAAGAGTTTATTGTTTTGTTATCACTCGATATCCCCATCTTGTTCGGCTAAACCTTTCTGTTTAGCGATTGCATTTGCCACTCGCCACAGCTTTCACAGTTGGAAAATTTCTTCCCATCCAGCTTGTGACATATTTTACAGTAAATTACATTCAATGGCACGTCGCATTACCACCACTCAGTATCGGATTGGAGGTAATTTTAACCTGTAATTGAACATTTGCGATGACAGTGGTACAGTGTCGACTTTCAATGTGGGGTCATAATTTGGACCCCGAACTCTATGTTTACAAAAATGTCCAACTAAATATGTCGCATTACAGGTCCGTCCAATTAGCTAAATGTCGAGATAAGTGTAAATTACTGTACTTTCAATCTAGAAGCAATTTAAGAATTGGGAGAAAATCAATAAGCTCAGAACAACTGCCAAATTCACATACTCAATATATCCTGGCAAACAAATTATTGAAAAATCAGTTTGTGTTTTATTATTATTGTGGATATTGTTTTAGAAAGCATTGAACTGTATTTCGTAAACTCTTTTTTGAAAGGTTTAATGGCCCTGATAAGCGCCGTGTTTTATGGAATGGTTCCAATTTAGAAAACTTAGTACTCGTGGTTTTGAAAAAAGCCATTTTGAACACCCTCGATGCCGCCTTGTTCTGGATTTGCCACCAAAGCAGTTTTTATAAACAACAAACTTTTTTTCTTCTGCGTCTGCCTGTTGAGGTCTTGATGTCCACCGAACCAAAGCGCGAGCAGTTTTGCCAGCTAACTCGATCACTTCGGCGGCCGAAACTATATAACGCCGGCTAGGTGGACTGGTGCACTGGTACTAACGCGCTCGGCCTAGCTACCCTTGCGGAGCAATTGGCGGATACACCTACGGGGAATTGCACACCTGCACGGTTCGAGTGGGACTTTGCCTTTCCCTTAACTTGTCCTCCTTTGTTACGTCCACGTTGCTGCTTGTTTTCTTTTTATGATGTGATGCGATGCGATGTTAAACAAGGCGGACAACCACAAGGGTTTACGGTTTGAAAGAAAATAAGATATTTTTTTGGGGTCCGCGTGTTTTATACTCTAGCTGTACACACTCACAGGATAGAGACAAATCGGCAGACTTAGCCAAAGGGGCGAGTCCAACGAGACGAACGAATGAGCGTTAAAAGGCAGCGATGGCAATAAAATACATTCATTACGATTTGTTCGCTCGTTGGATTCACATGCAGACTAAAAAGGGTCCTTTTCAGGATCACAAAATTATGTTCAATCTAAAGAGTTTATTGTTTTGTTAACACTCGATATCCCCATCTTCTTCGGCTGAACCTTCCTGTTTAGCGATTTGTTGCCACTCGCCACAGCTTTTACAGTTGGAAAATTTCTTCCCATCCAGCTTTGTGAACAGTGGTACAGTGTCGACTTTCAATGTGGGGTCATAATTTGGATCTCTATGTTTACAAAAATGTCCAACTAAATATGTCGCATTACATGTCCGTCCAATTAGCTAAATGTCAAACTAATTGTAAATTACTGTACACAATTTAAGAATTGGTGAAAATTGAATAATCAGGAAAGTCCCCAACTATCAATAAGCTCAGAACAACTGCCAAATTCACATACTCATCAGATCCTGGTCAACAAATTATGAAAAAATCAATTTGTGTTTTATTATTATTTGGGATATTATTTGAGAAAGCATTGAACTGTATTTCGTAAACTCTTTTTTGAAAGGTTTAATGGCCCTGATAAGCGCCGTGTTTTATGGAATGGTTCCAATTTAGAAAACTTAGTACTCGTGGTTTTGAAAAAAAGCCATTTCGAACACCCTCGATGCCGCCTTGTTCTGGATTTGCCACCAAAGCAGTTTGTATAATCAACAAACTTTTTTTCTTCTGCGTCTGCCTGTTGAGGTCTTGATGTCCACCGAACCAAAGCGCGAGCAGTTTTGCTAGCCAACTCGATCACTTCGGCAGCCGAAACTCTATAACGGCTGCTAGGTGGACTGGTGCACTGATACTAACGCGCTCGGCCTAGCTACCCTTGCGGAGCAATTGGCGAATACACCTACGGGAAACTGCAGTCCAACACGGTTCGAGCGGGATTTTGCCTTTCCTTTCACTTTTCCTCCTTTGCCATGTCCAGACATGGCTGCTTGTGTTAGTTTGATGATGTGATGTGATGCGAAACGATGTGGTGTATGGTTTGAATGAGAATTATCGTTACGGAAGGAAGGAAGGAAGGTATTGTATTATAGAGACTTTATACTTTTGCAGTTCATTCGTCTCTAGCCTTGAGAAAGGCCCTTTGAAAACTCTACTCTACTCTATTACTCTACTCCAGCGCTACCACCTCCGCCCTCTTGCCTGGAGAAAGGCACTCGATCCCTCGCCGTCCAGCTAGTCCAGCAACGATGTTGTCCAGTCGGTGTCCACACAAAGAATGATCGTTACGGCAGCGGAGCGGGGATTTTTAAGCTGACTGGCTGGCTCGAGAATTACGCATGTGTGAGACTGCGACCAATGTTTCGTTCATATTTTTCTTTTTCCTTTCCAATCGTGCTTCATTGTATTTCGCTGCTGCTGTGGTTGCCCGTTTTGGTCCGTACGATTTGAGGAGCACAAAATGGACCAATCAAAAATGGGCACATAGTGCATTTGGACAATGCTTGATATTTCACAATTATTCAATTATTTATCTCAAGAAAAATGAAATGTTATTCGTTATGATAGATGCGTAGATATATTTCCTATCAATTGATGAAAAAACCTTTGCGATCTATTGAGAAATGCTCGAGTTATAAGCGTTACAAATCTTGCATTTTTTCCTACTTGTTCAGTGCCTAGATTTCCATTTCACCCCCTATATCTTCCGGTTAGACGTAGTCCTACGTCAAAAATGGTTTGTATGTATGCGAGCAGACATCTCTTTCTGTTTTCTTTTGTCATTTCATTTGGGATTGTGCCAAAAAAAAATTCCATACGACGTCAATGGAGATCGAACCAAGGCCGGCTGGAATGCAAAACTATTTCACACGACCACGCTACCCATATAGCTGCCAGCGCTGTTATATAGAAGCGTGTTAATGTTACACCTCATCACAAAATGAAGTTGGAAAGTGTTTTCTAAGAGGATAAAGAAGAACATGAACGAGAATATATCTTCCTCTGTCTGGGCCGTATTTTTGGCAAACTATACGAAAAGCTTTCATGTGCTTTCATTTGAATGTGCCTCCTGTTTCGCTCGCTCATATTTGCTCTAGCATATATGTTATACAAATGGTGTACATGTATTGGGGAGTAGAACATTTTCCGTTATTTTTCAGCTCATTCAATGTAATCAATTGGGATGATATAACATGTGCTAAAAATTAACTTTGGGTGTAGTTAAGTATCAAAGCACCTTCTAATTAAACATAGCTGTAATTGTACATTCGGTTAAATGTTGCGTTCGGATAAATGTTGCATTTGTGTAAACGTTACATTTGGCAATCTGTCGCATTCGGGTATTTGTTACATTCGGGTGAATGTCTTTCGGGTAGCTATCGTTAGGCTAAATATGACACAATCGCTCTATGCTCTATTTGTATAATGTTTCTGTGATTTCGAACTGAGTTCAATCTTATCAGCGGCGTCGAGTGAAGCTTTTGCACCCGGGGCGGAAGAGTTGATTTGCACCCCCTTCCGCCAGAAAAGTAGAAATATTTGCACCCAGGGATGAGTCTGTGTCGCACCCGGGGCGAAAGAGCCGATTTGCACCCCCACCCCCCATCAGAAAACAAATTATTCAATTTCTTCATATAAACTTGTTTTATTTTGCACCCCTAAAATCGCGCACCCGGGGGTGGTCCGCCCCCTCCGCAACCCCAGTCGACGCCACTGAATCTTATTATTATCTCTCTAATTCATTCTCATTCCAGAATGCCGTCATTTCGTGGGAAACAGAAAAGATGAATGAAGCACAAAATATGCTGCGAGAGTTGGAGAAAATGTGCGCCGGTGACATTGGATGGCTGAAGAGTATGCGAACGAAGCTGTTTGGAGCGGATGAACCGCGGAAATCGCTCGCCGATGCATTGGAAGAGCAGATAATTTTGGCAGATACTCAACTTTGTCTAGCGATTCTGGTGTCCTTGAGCCAAGATATTGGCGGTTTCGTCAAGGGTGGATGGCTTTTGCGGAAAGCGTGGAAGGTGTACCAGCATACATACAGTCAGATTTATCAGATGTACAATAAGACGATGTCTTGCGATGGTCGTCTGCAGGCGCCGTTGAGACATAATCTTCAGAACGCAACATTGGACCTGGGAACACCATCTTCGGTTGATTGGACAGTGCCCAACTCTTCGCTTCAATCGCCGGATGTTATTGATTATAGAAGGTTGAGATTGCAGTTTTTGTGTAGATTATTTGATGATTATCTCTACTTCCTGTTTTTGTAGCATTCGGCTCGATGTTTGCCACTCGTCTACAGATGATCTGAAACGAGATATGTGCAAATCACGCACACTTTTCTTTGCTCAAGCATCGGTATGTTCGGAAAAGAACGAAGGCTCAACTATTGATCGAAGCGAGATGCCGAATGTTGAAGAAAACAGCAGCACTAGTACCTCAACCGGTAGTTGTGGTAGTGTTAAAAAAAGCCTTACAACAAATTTTGAAGGAATTGACTTAACAATGTGTTCCAGCGACAGTGCCTCGATTGCTTCCAGCAATGATCCTATTATGGAACGAAATACGACGGAAACGGCTTTGGTTGGAGCCAATACGAAACGAGATCAGCTAAAGTTGGATATTGAGGGATTTAACAAGAAACTACACTCTCGTAATGGCTGGAAGGAGTTAAAATCAAGAATTCCCCCAGAACCATCAAGTCAGGATGTAACCTGCGGCACTAATGAGGAGAGGTAAACGGTGGCGTTCTAGAATATGTATGGTGTTAAAATCTATAATTGTTTCTGTTAGCAAAATAAGCCCGGAGGATATAAGCCGACTAATGGGAGCGGTCAGTTTTGGTTATGGTGTCTTCCAGCTCAGTATTTCGCTCTTACCTCCAAGTTTGCTGAAACTCATTAGTTTCTTGGGATTCGAAGGAGATCGCAAAATGGGGATTGCCTGCCTGATGCATTCGAAAGCTAGCACTGATATGAGAGCACCACTTTCAACGCTGGCACTGCTTTGGTATTTCACAATTGTCACACCGTTTTTTGCAGTGGATGGTTCGAACTTAAATTTCGAGATTCACTCCGCGCAGGAGTTGATAGACGAAACAAGCGAGCAATTTTCAAAATCGTCACTGTTTTTGTTTTTCAGAGGACGCGTTGAAAGATTGAAGGTAATGAAATTATGGCTCTAGAAGAAAACGTTATATATTTTTGTTATCAATTCGATCCAAACATTGATTGAATTTCAGTCCAACATCAAGGAAGCTATTCAGGCCTATGAGATCGCATATCGATCCTCAGTTCAGCGAGAGATTAGATTGCTTTGTTTGCATGAGATTGGATGGTGTCGACTTATTCAACTGGATTATGGGACAGCCATGAACAATTTCAAAGAATTGCGGTAGGTACTCTTCCTAATTAGTACATAATCATAAACCAACACATATTTTGATCATTTTAGGCGCTGCAGTCAGTTCTCCAAAAGCTTTTACGCGTACTTGACGGTGATCTGCCAGGGCTCCCATGGATATTTCAGCGAGCTAATAAAGTGGCGCCTAGAAATAGCGGATCTCGTTGGCAGATCAAGTCAGAAAGAGAGTCAAATCGAGAAGTATATTTTCCGAAGGTGCCTGAAACTACCAAGAACAGATACTGAAAAGGAAAAGTATAACTGTATCTACTGGAAACTGTTGGCTTATGAGATGCTTTTCATGTGGAATGCGTTGAACAGCTGCAGCGAAGCTACATTAACCACTATTATAGAGGACTGCAATGTACCACCGGATGAACTGATTGAACCATCTGTCGGCTTGAGTTACTTGATTCTGGGAGCTTGTTTGGTATGCTTGAAGCGGTTCGACGAAGCCATTGATTCATATCGGAAATGTATCGCGATGCGAGAAGACGAGCTTCAGCAGGATGTTCACATTTCTGCTTTTGCAAACTACGAACTAGCAATGTTGCTACTGAAACAGCAACGAACCGAAGCAACATCGGAAGCAAAACAACTGCTTCTTCAGGTTCAACAAAGCTACCGGAATTTCGATTTCGATAACCGAATTAACGTCCGAATCCATTCGATGATGAAAAAATTGAACTGAGATCAGATAATTATACTGTACTTTTCATTCGCTGGAAGAATGATTTTTGAGACGTTTCTGTTTTTTATATCACGAGTAGAAAATTGTGGTACGTTTTTGATCGAAATGCTATCAAAAACATAAAAGCTGGAGAACAATTAAAAACTCTTTGTGGGTTTTTATTTAAATCCATTACTTTATTTGATTATGATCAATACTAGAATCTTCTCGAAAAACAGTTTAAATGAGTTTAGTATGAATAACGTTCTCAAAATACAAAAGAAAACTAATGACAGTCGGAAGAGCCCTACGCAATGCTTTATTTTTACATTTTTGTAGCTGAAATTTTTACTAGTGTAAAAGCACAAACTTAAATTAAGTCCTTTTTTCTATTAGGAAATATCGTATAAGAGTATACATTTAATACTGTATTAATAGGTTCCCCTAAAATTCCATGTGAAGTACAATGTTAGTCTACGATTAAAACTCATTCATATAATTCAAATGCAATTAGTACGAACACATGCGCTTGATTTTTTTTCGAAGAAGTATTCAACACGACCATGCTCGGATATAATGCAAATGCTTTGTATTGAATATACTTCTTACACGATAAACTAAATAAATTCATCGGAAAAAGAAGATTCTCACCTTTGAAAAAACTTAAGCAATTTTTCAGCAAATAAAATAACGAAAGCCTACTGTATATAAATAGCCACAGCAGCAGGTAAAGAGTTAACATATATTGGTAGGACTAGTTGATAAGAAAACACAATTCCTTCAGCAGTTATATATCGAGCTTGCATCCGTGTGTACATAGACAGAGACAATATTGTTGTAGTTAGTTTGTGCGTGAATTTTATTATACGTCGTTAATAAGAACAATAACAACTGTCGGTTTGGTTACAAGATCGAAAGCCCGAAAACCCGGATTGTTGGCTTGTTAACTAATATTTAATAAATTCGAACTGCTTTATCAACATAATCAAGAGAACGGAAATAAATAATACAGCACACACAGTTTGATTAGTAAATCTTTTTGCGATTCAGTTTGGATGGCTCGCAGTTCCATTTTTTACAATTTTTCTTTATGTATCTTTAAACGTTGAAATGTTAAATCAAGAGAGATGAAGCTCGCCGTATGCTTTCAAATTGATATATCTTGTTCTGTATTTATTGTAATTCAAAAATACAATGTTGGTTTTGGGATTTCAAACCTTTCAAATGAAAATTTGAACTTTGAGCTCGATACGGAACTTCTGCACAGGCTGCGTTCAATCTCATCGGCTGCTTTTTCTCAGTGTCTGGCCATTGAAGTAGCATTTTCCCACTCTTCTTATTGAATGACTGGACATTTCGATTTGGCGGACAGTCCGAACAGTTTGGTTGGTTAATCTCTTGATCAATGATGTTTACTTCGTTCTCGCGATACCACTGTTGCGCATCTTTATTTATTAATTCCTCCTCCGTCTTCGCCACGAAATTGTTGGAGTAGACCCTTCGCTTCAGATTTGCCCTGAAATTGTCAATGGACCGCAGCTGGGGGACGTTCGGAGGGTTGGCGGTCTCCTAAACAACATCTATCTTCAAGCGGTTAATCTCCTACGGCGCCTTACTCACGTGATGGGCAGAGGCCAGGTTCGGCCAAAACACCACATTCTCTTTTTGATGAAGGAGGCAACTTCCGACAGGCACCTTCTACTGTAAATCTCCCTGTTCACCGCAAGTCCCGAACGAAAGAAAGGCTGCCTTGATATCCTCTTTTCGCTGATAGTTAGCCACACAAGGGTAGGGAGCTTGGGAGCTTGGTATGGGGACTTTACTTCACGTAATTTACCTTCTTCGTGGGGGACGTAAAGCAGCAGTCGTTGCCATCCGGCGTTAAAATAAGTCTCGTTGACCATGGCGTCCACTTCACCGGAGAAAAATCATTCTCCATCACTTTCAATCTTTGTTTCTGGGTCCTAGATTGTCGTTCCGACATGGCTGGTGTAAGCGTGCGGCGAAGCAGCAAACTCGGTTGCGCGAAGGAATCAACCGTAATGAATCTGGCTTGCACGTTATCGATTTGAAGTAGAGTGTTGAGTGAAATTATTCAAGAATAAACTGAATAAACCGCCTCCGCACTTGTTCCCAACGGAACGCGTAACGAACGGAAGTGTATCAGAAATATTCCTTATTAATAAATTGAACTAACTGCCTTCGCACTTATTCCATACGGAACGCGTAACGAACGGGACTTAGACAATCTATCGATTTTATCCCTTCGACAAGTTGATTCAACTGCCTCCGCACTTATTCCATACGGAATGCGTGACGAACAGAAGTTGAACAGTTTGCCGACGTCTACTACTCGGGAGGATCAACGAGAACAAGATCTTCACGAACTCCGCGCGCAAATTATACAATTATTGCAACGGACGTTGGAAGTCTGGATGCTGCTGATCTCTCGTTAGCAGACTGAAGACTGTGATATATTTCAAGGACCAACACTTGGTCTTAGTTTCGCTTAAAACTACTTATGGCTGCGGAAGGCAGCCTCAAACTACTTCCTTTATTCAGATATGGTCGAGTTTTTATACAAGATTTTTGCTGACATGATATATCTTAAATCTAGGTCAAATATCGGGAATGAAGGAGAAAATTCTATTCTCATATAGTAAAGTTCTATGCGTCACTCGGTCAAGAATTCAGAGCGTATATCGAATGAATGATCCTTTGTTTTAGTTCCAGCCACAGCCGGCCGTTGGTTTTATGATCGATCGCGCGTTCGCTTATTTTATGGTTTGTTTTGGTTCTATGTTAAGCGGGCGCCCCGTGACCTTCTAAACTATAAATGCTATAGCTGAGCCAAACACATGCTCGCTTCAAGCGATAAAACCTAAACGCTAACTGTTCCAGAAGCTATAAAGTGGCAATGAATGAAAATAGTGAATGACGCGTGATTCTAATCTTGACCTTGATTTTCTACTACTCTCATTGGAATAACAAATTCTGTCGATTTCTTACAGCTGGTCTTGACTTACATTCCCGCACGATGATATTTTACCACTATCTGGCTCGTTGCTCTGATCCGCAACGATGTAGCCACATTTCCCTCCGTTTTCTGCTTTAGCTTCAGCCGCAATTCACGAGCTCGTAGCACCGTCGGACGGCCGTAACCAGGCTTCCGTTCAATGATCTTATTCTGCTCCAGAAGTGTAAGGTTATTATACATACCGGCATGGGTGTACCCGGCGGACTCAAAGTACTTGACGAGGTCCTCTTTCTTCGCAACGAGATGAAAGTCCCAGTACTAGGGATACCATCCGGTCGGAGTTGAAAATCAGGACACCTGTCACAGTTGCGATTATGACCAAGCCATTGTGATTCTTTTGGATATCTAAATAAATAAGAATGGAAGGCCAAATGTGTTGGTAAACGCAAAACCCGAAGAAGGGATGGCTCGATTTGAGCCGTCTTTATTTTGTTGTATTCGTCTCTTTGCGTAGATCAATATAGCGGAGAGAAAAATTGAAAAAAAATTTGGAAAGCTCCTAAGGAAGGTCGGAAAATTGAATTCGCATATGTTCTACAACTATATCATGATAAGCGTTGTTAATCCATTTGATGTTTGCGCTAACGAAAATGGAAGCCCAAATGTGTTGGTAAGCGCAAAACTCGAAGAAGGGATGCTCCGATATGAGTGGTCTTTATTTTGTTGTATACCCATACCTCGCTATACGGCCGCTCTCTATACGGCATTTCGCTATAACGGCTATCTTCAATTCAGGCACGTTTTCGATTTACGGCCTAAAATGTCTCGTTATAACGGCAAAAAAAAAATTAGGATTGGTTCAAAAATCATTTTTGTACGGTAGTGAAAAAAATATTATACACATATTCTATGTAACATGAAAGTGTTTCATTTTTGTTTATAGATTATTGTTGGTTTTTATGTATGTATGTTGTATGTATTGTATGTTTTATGTTCATGTTATGTATGTATTTTTGATTTAAATGAAATAAAAATAAAAGGATAAAATGCATTTTGAATGATAAACCATGTTATATATTTAACAAATTTGAAACTGACCTGATTGAGTTTGTATAAATTTGTATTAGAATAATTGGTTCCTTATACGGCTTTTCGCTTTGCGGCTGATTTTCGTGGAACGTATCTAAGCCGTAAAGCAAGGTATGGGTTTATTCATCTCTTCTTCTAGATCAATATAGCGGAGAGTAAAATCGGAAAACTTTGAAGGAAAATCTACCGACTTTCGAATTTTCTGATTCGCAAAATTGGATTCTCAATTGTTTTACAATTACATCGTGATAAGCGTTGACTGTCCATTCGGTGTTTGCGCTGACGAAATTAATCTTTGTTTGAAAGCGGAAATGGATTTTCAGGCTAAATGACGCATTCTAATATCGTCTATCTATATAAATAAAATGGAAGGCCAAATGTGTTGGTTAGCGCAAAACTCGAGGAAGGAATCGTTCGATTTGAACTGTCTGTATTTTGATTCATTCATCTCTGCCCGTAGTTCAATGTAATGTTATGTTAAAATTTTGAAATTCTCGAAAATCTTTGAGAGAAAGATCGAAAAAAAAATCATATATGTTCTACAATGACATCGTTGTTAGTCCAATTAGATTGCGCGTTAATAACACATTTGGCCTCCCATTTTTATTTATATAGATAGAAGATATACACTGGAGAAAAACTTTAGTAAATGCAAATATTTTCCTTTTTCAACTTAAAATCGTAGAAATCCATAGAAACGGTTTCACGCAGCCGTAAGTGTTTAGATAAACTAAACATCAGAGGCCAAAAAACGGCGGATGTGGCCGTGCACAATTGATTGATGATCCGATTATCGTTTGATTTTTCCCCTTATTCTATTATTCACAGATCGCAACCAACAGCAGCAATGGACCGCCTCTCGATCGATTCGTTCCAGGAAACGATGCATATCAGTTGGACCAATCGTACCGTCAGCAGCGAGGAAACCAACAACAACCGTTTTACACTGAGCAATCAACAGCTACCGATTCGGACAACATCGACTCGGATGGAAGCAGCAGCAACAGCGCAGATTGTCGGTGTGATTCCTTATACTGTCTGCAGCAAAAACTCCACTAGCTGATGATTTCAAACACATCGTCCTGACAACATTAATTCTACAGCAGTACTTGGCGACGGCACCCAGCGAAAACCATCATCATCACTACCACCGATAGCAATTCACTTATCCTTCCATCGAAGGATCGGAGGGAAAGCGATATGTGTCCTATTTGTGACACAATTTTCTCCACAAATAACGACTTCACGGAGCTCAACAACAGAAAATCCGCGTCTGAAGATGATGGGGAGAGTCAGTTTGCGTGGTAAATTTACTTCAAGGCGCTTCGTTGCTGGATCGGTACATGCTGCCTCCGCTCGAATTTGAAGCGTCACGTCAAGCAGTAACATCCCTAATTCTTGTCGTATTGTCAGCGCGGAGGCTATCATTAGAAGCGCGACCGGAGCATTCGACCGGCAATCAAGCAATCCGCCAAAGGAAAACAACTCCGACGCAGAGATCCAAATCCATCGTTGACACGGCATAAAAAAAGCCTAGCGCCAAACCGAGTCAACTGCCCCTACTGGCATGGTCCCCTCGGACAACAACATCAGCATAGGATCGGAAAACAACAGTCTACTGGAGAAAACTGCGATCTCTTCGAAGGTATTGCCCATGACAGATTCCACCGTGAATAAGTATTTTTCTGATATCGAACTCTAGGGGAGAGGTATTGGAAAATCGAAAATAACCACATCCAATGTGTAGCGGTTCTAAGCTAACATGTGGCTGAGTGGAGAGTTTCCTTTCAAATTTAAAGAACAAATACTACCCATTTTGATCCACAATGATCAATCCGTATGTGACTGAACTGAAAGATTTTTTCACTATGCAGCTTCCATTGGGATTTCCAGTAAAACTAGGTAAATGCTGACTTATTTTTAAAATATTTGGCACTATGTTACGCAATTCGTTCTATTTTATAGAAATAACGCTGTTCCATGTGTTGAACGCGGTTATCATATTTGGCAACGTATTCGAATAAAAGACACCCGTGACCAGTGTGAGCCACATTAAAGAAAGCGAAGAGCGTACGGCATGCATTATCGAGGTTTACTGTTTCGATGTCCCGTTTGAGTACGTACGACGTGGTGTCGATTTCCGGCGTCAAATCATCTTCGAAGAAGATGAAAACGAAATGATGCAATTTGCGATCCAGCAAAATTTCACAAGTGTCCGAAAAAGCACACTTTTGAGTACTGTGATACCCAACTTGCTCGCTAAAAGCATACAGGAGAAGCTTTTCAATATTTTATAAAAATAAGAATAGAATAACAATATTAATAAAAATAAAAATATTTTAAATAAAAATTATATTGTACTAATGGAGGGCCAACAAATTAGCCATTACTAATGCCGAAATTGAGCCAACACTTACAAATCATAGTTTTGTTTGACATTTGTGACTACCATTTTTTTTTCGTAGAATGTACCAATGATTAGTAGGGTAGAAAATGACTAGAGAATTGGTAATATTTACCAAAAAATTGGTCATATATACTAAATTTACCTCTCAGTGTATTTTTTTTTTTTTTTATCTTCGCTTATTTTTCGTCGGCCTATTTCCGCCACTTTAGTGCCAATCACCGACATCAGGGAGGCGACTCCACCTGTTCCTACCTATCAGACTCAACAACTCATGAGCCGGGCCAACTTCTTTTACTTCCGCTCCGAAGGAAGACGTAACCAGAGATTTTTCGCCTCAGAAAATCCCAACGACGCCAGCTGGGATTGAACCCAGGCCGATCGGATTGTGAGGCTGTTACGCTAACCATACAACCACTGGCGCCGTCGAACTCTCAGTGTAGGAATGCGTTATTTCGCATTCATTATTTCGAACAGATGGGAATTTATTTTCCGAATTTCCCGACCTTCCTTTAGAGTTTTCCGGAAATTTTCCGATTTTTCTATCCACTTTACTGATCTATGGGCAGAGACAAATACAACAAAATAAAGACGGATCAAATCGGACCATTCCTTCTTTGGGTTTTGCGTTTAGCAACACATTTGGTTTTCCATTTTTATTATTTAAATCGTTTATTTTTACAGGCTCAGTTACATAGGTTTAAAGGAGCCGAACTCCTTACTGTATTGTTACTAGTATATATACATTTTTCCTTAATTCTAATGTTAATAATATAGGAAACCGATTACTCGCGGTCAACTCGAGTTTAGGAGGGTGACATATTTTCTTCAGGAAAAGGAGGGGATATGAGGATATGTTGACAATGATCACACTAACACTCTCAATCACACTCATCACACTCAACTCTTAAACCTATCTTATATCTAATATGTATTTACATTTCATCTTATTCTTAAGAAGGGATCCGATCTCTCACAAAGGATTTTTTCCATTTTTATTTATATAGATATTTCTTGGCCGATCCATGCGATGAAAATACTTCGGAGATGACAACTTATGTCTTTTCGCGAGCACAGGAGATTTTTGGCGGTTTCAGAGAGCTCAAACATCGAGTGCCATAGTACCGAAGTAGAAGCCACGGGTATGAAACGCAAGAGCTCTTCCTGCAACCCAAATTTTATGAACGGCTGGATTTCTGCACTACATAGTTCAGCATAGATTTCGAAGTGGGTGCCAATCGAATATTCTGGCAATGTTTCGGGGTTTGGATATTTTTCCTAATCAGATCTACCTATAATGTTCCATTATTGATTTCAAATTTATGTTCCAACCAAATGGCTAAAACTATTAGCGTAAGATAATATTAGCGTGCAGAATTTGAATTTGAATATCCATGCGCAGCAGGCGCTGACTTTCAACCTAGAAATAAAATTTTCATTAGTAACTGTGTTCTCAACCAAAGCAGTAGTTTGTTCTTCGGCTCTATCCGAGAGGTTATGGGCCCAGCGGAAAACTGAAGAAAGTTCGAGAATAGTGAAGAAAAAATGTCGACTGGAGGTAGTAACTCAGGAGGAAGCGGATGCGGCGAACCAGCACCGGTACCAGCAGCAGCTCAAGTTCAAAATTTGTCAACCCTACCGTCCATAGAACGCCTGACTGGTCGCGACAATTGGGCAACTTGGAAATTTGCGGTGGAAACATTTTTGGAGCTTGAGGACCTGTGGGATGCGGTGAAGCCGATAGCGAATGCTGATGGAACTTTCCCAGCCGTCGACCAACGGAAGGATAGGGAAACGCGTGCGAAAATCATCCTTCTACTTGATCCGATCAACTACGTTCACGTGAAGGACGCAAGAACGGCACGTGAGTGTTGGGCGAAACTGGAAGCAGCGTTTGAAGACACCGGTTTGACTCGACGAGTAGGACTCCTGCGAAAGCTCATCACCACAACGATGGCCGCATGCGATTCTGTGGACCAGTACGTCACCCAGATCATTTCCACCACCCACCAGCTTCGAGGAGTTGGATTTGATATCTCTGAGGAATGGATCGGAACGTTGCTGTTAGCAGGTCTACCGGACGAGTACAAACCCATGATAATGGCATTGGAAAGCTCTGGGACTGCGATTACAGGGGACAGCATCAAAACGAAATTGCTACAAGAAGTGCAAACACAAACCGACCGAACCGCATTTTTTGGGAAAAGGACACCTCAACTGAGGAAGAAGCAAGCGCAGCCAAAGGCAGGTCAGCAGAGCAGCCCAAGGGACCCAAATGCAAGCGGTGCAAGAAGTTTGGCCACATCGCCCGAGAATGTCCAGCGAATCAACGAGGATCAGCGTTTAGTGCCGTGTTATCGACTAACAACGGTGCGGATGACGAAGCTTGGTATTTTGATTCAGGAGCGTCGGATCATTTCAGTAACAACCGAAAACTTCTGGTGAACACGAGGGATGCACGCGTTGTAGTTATAGCAGCAGACAAAGTGACGATGAATATCGTTGCGATTGGCCTGGGCAAGCTAGATGCGAAGTGTACTCCCGAAAGACCACCGATAGAAGTCAACGGCGTGAAATTCATCCCCGAAATGTCCAACAACCTTCTTTCGGTAAGTCAAATCGTTCGCCGTGGACACGTGGTGCGATTTTCTCTAACCGGAGTCAAGGTGATCGACCCATCGGGCGTCGTCATGGCAACGGGTTGCCATGACATCGAGAAAGGGCTGTTTCGGTTCGAAGCGAAAAAGACTATAGCAACGTCACTGGCATGCACATCAAGCAATATCGACACGTGGCACAGGAGAATGGGTCACCTGAATGTAGGCAGCCTGAAGTAGCTGAAAGGTGATCTAGATTCTGGTATACAGTTCGATGAAACGACTTGTGGAAATTGTGTCGTCTGTGCGATGGGAAAACAGTCCCGTCTACCTTTTCCTAAGGAGGGACATCGTGCAGGTCAAGTGCTGGAGGTCGTCCATTCAAACATTTGTGGTCCGATGGAGGAGACATCGTTGGGCGGAAGTCGATACTACGTGTCCTTCACCGACGATAAGACGAGACGAATTTCCATCTATTTTCTGGAGACCAAGTCCGAAGCCGAGGTGCTGCGAGCGTTCATCCACTACCACAGTCTCGCAGAGCGGCAAACCGGATGCAAATTGAAAATTCTTCGGACAGACAATGGTAAGGAATACACCAATAAGTCTTTCCAGAACCGGCTGAGAGTATTGGGCATCCGGCACCAGACGTCAACGGAGTTTACCCCGGAGCAAAACGGTCTGGCCGAGCGAGTTAATCGCACCATCGTCGAGCGGGCTCGATGCATATTGTTTGAAGCTACCGAAGGCATTCTGGGCCGAAGCGGTGGCAGCTGCAACGTACTTGGTCAACCGTTCCCCGACCAAAGGGCACAAGCAAACACCGGAGGAGACTTGGAGTGGCCTTAAGCCGGATTTGTCACACATCCGTGTGATTGGTGCCAAGGTGATGGCACACATTCCCAAGCAAAAACGGCGCAAATGGGATGCCAAGTCCAAGGAATCGATTCTCGTGGGTTTCGATGAAGATACTAAGGCATACCGCTTGTATGATACCGCCACGAAGAAGGTTTTCAAGAGTCGGGATGTCGTTTTCATTAGTGAACAATCCCACGAACCATCCGATACCGTATCAGCTCCAGTGAGGAAGCCAACGCAGGTGCGTACATTCGTGTCCTTGGATTTCGAAGAAGCACAAGCAGATGTCGTCGATGTCACCCGAGTCACAGGTGTTGAGGCGCAGCGGAAGGGAGCGCGCATTACCAGGCAAGTACCTTGATTATTATATTCCGAGCAAAGGCCTACCGTCCTACCAATTTTCAGGCCAGCGCAACGTTCAGCCAACGGTTGGTTCGTCGTCTGGATCGGCATCGACTACCGCATCGGAGCAGCAACCTATGAAGAAGGGCAACTGTCTCGCTAGCCGCAAGTGACCCCCGTAGTTTCAAGGAGGCGTTACAATTCGCAGACGCCGAACTTTGGAAAGCTGCAATGATCGAAGAATATCAAGCGTTAGTGAGGAACAACACATGGGAGCTCGTCGATCTACCCCCGGTGAGCGTGCAATTGGTTGCAAGTGGCTGTTTAAAACCAAGGAGGACGAAAAGGGCAACATCGTGCGGCACGAGGCCAGGATCGTGGCGCAAGGCTTCACCCAGAAGTTTGGTGTCGGTTACGACGAAGTTTTCGCACCTGTGGCGAAGCAAGTCACGTTTCGCACGTTGCTAACCGTCGCTGCCCGGAAGAATCTGACTGTGAAGCACGTGGATGTCAAGACGGCGTATCTTAACGGAGAGCTGGATGAAGTCATCTATATGCGCCAACCCGATGGTTTCCATACCGGATATGAGGGTACCGTATGCCGCTTGAGGAGGAGCCTATACGGACTCAAACAGTCAGCGCGAGTATGGAACAAGAAGGTGGATTCTTTCTTCAAGGCCATAGGGTTTATCCAGTCGAAGGTAGATCCATGCCTATACATCCGGAAGAAAGGAGGAGCATTCACGTACATCCTAATCTACGTGGATGATATGGTCATCGTCGCGCAGTCAGAGGATGAGTTCCGCTCCATCTTGGGATACCTAGAGCAACAGTTCGCCGTTACCAACCTGGGAGGTCTTCATCATTTCTTGGGTATGGAGGTAGAACGTGGACAGAATGGCTTCAAATTGAACCAACAGGCTTACATCAACAAGCTAGTCAAGAGGTTCAGCTTGAAAAATGCCAAATCGTCGAAGGTTTCCATCGACCCAGGCTATTTGCAGCTGAAGGAGGAGGAGCATGACCAGCTACCGAATAACCACCAATTCATTAGCTTTATTGGAGGATTGCTTTACGTGGCACTGCACACTCGTCCGGATATTGCAGTAAGCACGACGATCCAGGCGCAGAAATCCAGAAAACCAACAATACTGGAATGAAGCTAAGCGAGTGCTGCGATATCTAGCAACAAGCAGTCACCTCAAGCTGGCACTGGGATGCAACAGCGATGGCTTGTCGCTATACGCTGACGCGGATTGGGCAGGAGACCAGCGGGACCGGAAGTCTAAATCTGGGAATTTGATCATGTCCGGAGGAGGCCTGATCCAGTGGGGTTTCAGAAAGTGTGTGGCCCTCAGCACAACTGAAGCCGAATTGGTTGCACTTGCAGAGGGATGCCAAGAGCTTATCTGGACGAAGCGATTGATGGATGAAATCGGCGAGTCTTCAACCCAGCCAATTTCAGTATACGAAGGCAACCAGAGCTGCATCAAGGTAATCGAATGCGAGCGTTTGGAGCGAAGGACGAAACACATTGAAACGAAATTCTTTTTCGTTCGCGATCTCCATCAGCAACAGCTAATCAACCTGCAGTACTGCCTTTCGGAATCGATGTTAGCTGACATGTTGACGAAGCCACTGCAACGAGTCCGTTTGGAGGATTTACGAAGCCAAATGGGAGTAATTCAAGATTAGCACGAGGAGGAGTATTAGCGTAAGATAATATTAGCGTGCAGAATTTGAATTTGAATATCCATGCAGCAGGCGCTGACTTCAAACCTAGAAATAAAATTTTCATTAGTAACTGTGTTCTCAACCAAAGATCCAACCGCTACTATTTATATACTCACAAAATTTTGGTCTTCAATAAAAAAGATTTTACTCAAAAACATAATATAATAAGAAAAAAGAAAAAAAAATAATACACTGGAAATAATTGCTTTAACATAACTTACGTAGTTCAACTAATAGCGCTGTCAATTTTTTTTTTGAAAACTCATGGGTTACTTGGATTGACGATACGATACCCAAGTGATCCCATCACCAGGTGTTAATTAGTGGAATTTGTCCATTTTTTTAGTGCAAGCGATATCCACAAGCGGAACTCGCTAGTTTGTCATTTTTGGAACCTTTCTCATTATTTTCTAGTGAAACAAAACTCTCCATCAACATTGCATGTTCGACAGGTGTGATTTTGATATTATTACAATATTATTACAATTTACATCATATCACGCCTAAGCATCAATAGATACCAAATTATCATTTTAGTTAAATAATAATACTTATCAGCGATGACTTTTAACAAAATGATTTGTTTGTTTCAAATAAGCGTATTTTTTCACTCCAGGTGCTAGGAGACGATGAAACCCAAGAGATCAATTGGTAATCACATCTTCGGCAACGAGAAATTGGACTGAACTGATAGGCAATTATCATGTTTTGCTTCTGATACTTTTGGTTACAAACTTAACGGTTTTTTTATGAGAGAATAAAAACAAATCTTTTGGTCGGTCGGCAAATGTTACAATTATTAATTCCTTGGACATTACATCGCGTCTTCGTTCATGGATGCTATCACACGCTCCAGTGACATTCCTCTTTGTATTACTTCTTATATCATATTTTTAGGGTGGCACAAGTCGAGTATTCATGTGAAATTCTATCTAAACGGTTAGCGAGTTTACATAAAATACAGGGTGCTTTTTAGTACGAAGAATGGACAAATTCGTTTGCTAAAGGAATATATTACGAGGAAATGCCCAGACGAATGTTTTGTTGTTGTGGTTTGGTCGCATGATTTTATGGAACAATCCAGAATAGACTGTTTCTATTGATTCTATTGAATGGTTTCATTTCCCTTCAATAGGTTGGATGATGTTCAATAATATGATAAATGCTCGGCCAACAGCAAAGGTTGAAGGTAATCAGTGAAAATATGTGTGAATTGCCAGTCACATACGGAACAACTTGCGATCGAATGGTTGGTATGATGTATTGATGGATTATTAACAGATGCATTAACAGAAATACCAGATGTTACCAGGTACCACCATGTGCTTTGGTTAACTGTATAAGATGATTAATAAAATAATCTCCATTACTCTGTCTCTATTGTGCTCTTCACTAACTTGAGCAAGCACAATTCCAGATGTTTCCTTAGCCCAGAAACTGCAAACATTCGGGCTATATTTCTAATATTATGAATAAAAAGATCTTATTGAAAACTAATCATATCGTCGCCTCATGAGTAATAGCAATTAGTTTGATTTTATTGTGTACATACAAATTCAGTGTATTTCTTCCGTGTTCATTGAACACTATAGGCTAGTATGGGGTATAAATAGTACTCTTTTTGACTTAATCTAAAAACAAAAATTTTAAGCGTTTTCTCAAGTCCGAGTCTCTTGGCAGCGCAAGAGCCCATTTCCGCATTCCCGATAAAGCAACTGAGCTCACCACCAATAGTGCCCCCAACACCGAGTACACATTGGGAGTCTCTTTGAAAAACATTATTTGCCAGATGAAGGCAAATACAATGTCTGCCGATCGCGCAATGGCAACAGGTCCAGCTTGTTCGTACTGTAATGCCAGGGTAAGTAGTATTTGTCCCCCGAAGCTAAACAAAGCCAGAGCTATCACCAAGATTCGATCAGATCCACACAGGGGCCAGCAAAGGGCACCCAGATAATAGCAAACAATCAGTGTATAAACCAGTGCAAAGGCACCAAAGTTTGTCATTATCACGGAAAAATGCAGCCCTTTGAGCGCTCGCAACAGGACATACGCGTTAGCCCCGAATAGCGTAGACGAAAGTGCCGCTACAGGACCCCATACATCGTAATTTGATTCGATGACTTGCTCTTCATCTAGATTATGCACACTATCTTCAAACAGAAATGGTGGTCTCGTAATTAACACTACTCCTATGAGCGTAAGTATTATCGTTATCACATTAAACATACCACAAGTTTCTCGTAGAAATAATCGTGCGAAAATAGCTACGAACACTGGTGTAGAAAATATTATTACCGAAGCGTCCGCCAGGGGCATATGGCGGAACGCATAGAAACTGAGCATTAATCCCGTCGTTCCAACGAAGCATCGCAACACCAAAATAATACGCTTACCTCTAGGGAAAAAACTTTCCTCTTTGTAGATAGCTATCGGGATCGAAGGAAGAAGGACTCCAATGAATCTGCAAACAGAAGCATTAGGTACAAATTTATATGAATTTCACGAAACAAAACTATACCTGAAGGTGGCCAGTTCGATTGGATTCACATCCACCAGGCCTTTGACGATCACCGAGCAGAGCGAAAAAAAAAGAGAAGATACGGTGGCAAGAATGATGCCTAGATACGGACACGAACATTGAAGCCATGACAGTGACCGATGCCGTGCGCCTCCCTGCAGCACACCACCTACTAGTTGTTGCAGTTCCAGATGTTCCGGCATATCGGCGCTATTTTTAAAGTATGTCGCCGTTCTCACGGTGCTGAAAAGTGAATCTTTTCTGCTGACAGCTTATGGCGAGAGTTAGGTGATAATGTTAAATCACACTCCACAGCCGCAAGCTAAGACATCGTCATATTTCGACTGGAAAAAAAGATAGAAGATTGAAAAATAATATCATTAGTCTAATTGGAATAATTGATTTGGGCTACATTGGTCGAACAGTACTGACGGTAGGCACGCGTGAAGCGAGATGTAATTCAGTGTGGTCTTTCTAAATTACAAATCTAGAATTTTAAAATAACAAAAAAAAATGGGTTTTATCAAAAACGTAAATGAACGATATTCATTTGCTAGTCTAGTGATAAAAGAGCATTTTGTTCAATTACTCATATGAAATGTGAAAAAAAGAAGAAAAAATGTTCAGTGAAGATGTACCACTCATATTTTTCAAATCCCTATTAGCAACATATTTAACTTATATCTGATTGATTTTGAATCTCGTCCTAGACAACAATCATCACTCCCAGGACTGCTTACCCTCCTTTGAGTCGCATCCTTACACTTGGCAGGGGGTTGTATATCCTGCTTTATAAGATTTTATTCCACTATCTGTTCAATATGCTGTGTTATATGACTTCCGATCGCTACTTTTCAATAATTTACAAACACATTCAGGACAGTTTAGGCTGATTTCCGGCCATCACCATCCAGACGCAGATGATTTTCCCAACTCGCACAACAATTTTCCTCGTTTGACAGTCGCGACAGCACAAACTCATGACGTCTCACATAAATCCAGGCGGACTGCACTATACTGCATTTCGTTAGATTTCTTTTTTTCGTGGGTATTTTATTCGTTATTCAAACTTTATATGAAAAAAAAATATTATTATGCTATACTATTGCGCAATTCAAAATCATCGAAAAATACATCATAAAAGATTTTTGAAATATAAGACATATTTTGTGGAAGGTGTTGCTCGAGCTCGAATCTATCATTTAAATATCGTTCGTGAGAGCAAAAGCTATGAAATTGTAAAAAATATTTTCCGTATTTTCGCTTTTAACCTAGGTAGTGTGCAGGGTATCTTTATGACAAGGTAACCTGGACTCAAAGTGTATAGAACACGATTCACTTATACACTCTCATCTATGACATCTTAGCTTTGATGAAAAGCAGCGATCGCAAAGCAATTCATAACAAGTGTTTTTTGTTGTTGCAAATATTAGGCTGTCAAAAAAGTCCTGCGGTATTTTTTTGAATTTTCATTTGTTCATAAAATTAGTTGCATTCATCTGTTTTAAGTCAAATATGCGCCGTTTTGTTCGATGACTTGTTCCCAACGAGATGCCAACTTCATAATACCCCTGTTATAGAAGCTCGTTTCCTTATTGGCAAAAAACTCGGATAGCCAATTTTCACAGGCCTCTTTTGTGGCTAACTTCTGACTACCTAGCTCGTTCGCCATGGACAAAAACAGGTGGTAGTCACTTGGTGCAAGGTCCGGACTATACGGCGGATGCAAAAAAAAACCTCCCATCCGAGCTCCCGCAGCTTCTGGCGCGTCACCAAAGAAATATGTGGCCTGGCGTTGTCCTGATGGAAGACAATGCGGCCTCTGTTTATCAAAGATAGCCTCTTCTTCATGAGTGGTACCTTCAAGCGGTCCAGTTGTTGGCAGTACAGGTCCGAATTGAGCGTTTGGCCATAGGGAAGCAGCTCATAATAGATTATTCCTAGACAATCCCACCAAACACACAGCAGAACCTTCCTGACCGTTAATGAGGGCTTGGCCACCGTCTGAACCGCTTCAGCGGGCTTCGACCACGACCGTTTGCGCTTCACGTTGTCGTAAGTGACCCACTTTTCATCACCAGTCACCATCCGCTTCAGAAACGGGTCGATTTTGTTGCGATTCAGCAGCGATTCACATGCGTCGATACGGTCAAAGATGTTTTTTTGCGTCAACGTTTGTGGCACCCATACATCGAGCTTCTTTGTGAATCCAAGCTTCTTCAAATGGTTAATAACGGTTTGATGACTTATCCCCAGCTCTTGGCCAATGCTACGGCTGCTACCATGTCGGTCTTTTCAGCGGCTAATTCAGCGATTTTGTCGCAATTTTCGACGACAGGCCTTCCGGAGCGTGGCGCATCTTCGACGACCTCTACACCAGAACGAAAACGTTGAAACCATCGTTGTTCGGTGGAAATGGAAACTGTATCGGGTCCATAAACTGCACAAATTTATTGGCAGCTTGAGATGCATTTTTGCCTTTGTCATAGTAGTACTGTAAAATATGTCGAATTTTCTCTTTATTTTGCTCCATATTTGCGACACTATAACTCACGAACGACTTAACCAAACAAAACACTGTCAAGGACTATATTATAGCGCGCAAAAATACCTTTCCAACAAGCTATAGTATGGCTCGATACAATGAATACAACTAGAACTACGCGCTTACAACGACACCTCGCGGAAATATCGCAGGACTTTTTTGACAGCCTAATATTACGTGTTTTGCTATTATTTTTTTAAAATACGTCAATGATACGCGAGATAGAGAAGTTATAGCGAATTCGTTTTTGTTCAGTCTCAACATCAGTACCGCACTAACTGCTGTCAAAACGTTTTTTTATTCACTTTTCTAGATGCGAATGAACTTCAAAGTTTAAAGCCTCTTAAAAACAAAGAAAGAAAGAATGAATTCACTCAGTTTCAACCTAGTGTCGCACTAGGTTCGCCCCGAAAGCTGTTAGTTTCGCATTGAGATGTTTCACGGCTTGGCACTCGGGTTCACCAATACAACTATACTGAACTGTCAAGTTCCGAGTATTGTTTTGGAGAAAATAAATATAAAGACTATGAAAATGGAAAACCTGCTGCTTTTGCTTTTGTATTATTAGAATTGTAATCCAATTCGGATTCTGATTTTGAAGAGTTTATTCGCGTAGACGGCATTAAGCTTCGTGTGCTTTCATTGGGAGGCGAAAATAATGATGGATATTCAGGTGGAATAAACATGCTTTTAAAATCAAAATTATGAATGAAAATTTACTTTAACGTATGGAATATTTATTTTATGTGATGAAATAAGAGGTTTTTTTTATCGATATCGTAGAAACATATTGAACGAAAACTGTGTCTAATGATGATTTCACACACAACACGCGGAACGCGACAGGACACAACACTTATGGTTCTTACAAAATAAGACAATAATTAACCTCCCAAGCACTAATACTGATATAAACAAATCAGACTATATAACGCACCAACAAACCAACAAACCACCGCATTCGTGAAACTGAAAACGTTTTTTTATTACAGAGTCAGTGTGGCACTAACTCAGTTTTAAAAACGAATTCGCTACTAGTGTCGCACTAGGTTCGCCCCGAAAGCTGTTAGTTTCGCACTGAGATGTTTCACGGGTTGGCACTCGGGTTCACCAATACAACTATACTGAACTGTCATGTTCCGAGTATTGTTTTGGAAAATCCAAAAATAAAGACTATGAAAATGGAAAATTTACTGCTTTTGCTTTTGTATTATTAGAATCGTAATCCAATTCGGATTCTGATTTTTAAGAGTATATTCGCGTAGACGGCATTAAGCTTCGTGTGCTTTCATTAAGAGGCGAAACATATTGATCGAAAACTGTGTCTAATGATGATATCACACACAACACGCGGAACGCGACAGGACACAACACTTATGGTTCTTACAAAATTAAAAAATGTTTTTAGCTGTTCTTACTGTTAGAAAAGCCAACGATCCTCATGACTCGGGAATTCAAAAGCGGACGGCACGCCGAAAAGTCTTGATTGACATGAAGCAAGAGTTGAATCCAGTAAATCATCCGTAATATCCGCGGAATCGGTCCAGCTTTCTAATGGAACGAAACAAGACTATCCCGAGAGGGATATTCCATCAAAGGAAATCGGAAACAGCATCATCAACACCTCTAATGAAAAACCTAGCGATTCAGCCGGTTCTGATGGTTTAATTCAAGCATTGCGACAGGAGGTATCGAAGAGCTACAGAGAGCTTCAGGAAGCTAAAATCCGAATTACCGAACCACAATTTCACCTAGGTATTGGGCTTACGCGAACATTTTCACTGCTCTTCGGGCAGCCTTTCACTGAGCAACGCATTTTTAATGTCCATTTTCTCTGATATAATATTTTTCCAAACGAAATAAAAACAAACGAAGTCACGTAAATGTTTACTCCTGCGATTTGAAAATATTCGATAAAAAGTAGAACGAGTAGTTGCCAGATGATTTTTGAAAAAAGTCTGTAAAAATATGTGAAAGTCTGTTAAAAATGTGGAAATGTCTGTAAAAGTGTGCGGATCTGTAGAAATTTCTTTTAACGTTAATATTCACAGATTCATTAATACTTTGTACATCGCGATGCACGTAAGATTGTCTTTTGTATATTTTGCATATGTATATTTTGTATATACATTCCATGTCGAACCGATATTCCATGTCGAACCGATATAGTGGTTCTCAGATTTTGATAAAAAGTGGTAGTTTTGTTCTTTATCGCAAAACGTTAGACTCGTTTTTTTTTGCCCAAAACTAACTTTTTTCAAAAATTCATAACTATAGAACCACTGAACCGATTTAGATTATCGACATATCTAATTAAAGCCAATGAGCTAGTTTTTTATTGAAAAATATTGAACTTGCAAGGAAAAATTGGATTTTATTTTCGTAATTACCGATTGTAATTATTTTTTATTGTTATCATGGCTTTGGACTAGAGAGGACTATATTTTTTTATATTTTTTTTAATGGTGAGGATATTGTACATAATATATCTCGATTTCAGAGATGCTATTTTTATGTTTTTATGTTGCCACTCAGAATGCATTCAAGGCGTGTTATTTGGCATAGAAATCTCAACTAAGTACTAATGAAAATGACGCAAGTAATAGTACGTTGAGACGGCGGAGTTCCTCTAGGAACGTTAGTGCCATATAAGAAGAAGAAGAAGAAGATATGATTCTTCCAAAGTAAACTGGTAGTCCAAAAATTTTCGGTCATATGGGAATTCTAATTTGATACGGGAAGAGACGTATACAACAATATAAATAAGGCTAAAATCGGACCATACCTTCTTCGGGTTTTCCGCTTACGAACAGATTTGGCCTTCCATTTTTATTTATATAGATAGATATAGGCTAACAGTGCGAGGTTGATGGGATGCTCAAGGACAGGGATGAAACGGTTTCCGTTATCACTTATGGTTATCGCATGGATGTAGTCTATATTAATATTACTCAAAGAAGTTCAGTTAAGGAAGTTCAAAGAAGCTAGTTGAGAATCAACTCATTGTCGTTTGCTCAAAAGATACCCCTCTAGGAGTAATTTTTAAGGAAATTAGCGACGTACTTGTTGCTGTCTGTACGTTTGCTAAAAAAATGATTAGCTTTGCACCGGCAGCGCTAATTCGTTGACGTGTACAAGTTATTGATACCAAACAAAACACCAACAGAATGCAAAAGGTAGTGAAGTGCTGTGAAGTGCCACTGAGCGATACTATGCTCACGACATCACTGCGGTGTGACCTATTTTGCGCACGTAACCACCGCGGTGACACCAGCAGTTATGACTCAAAAAATAGGTCTAACGTGTATTGATATAAACTAAATATAAAAACGGTTTTATGTATTAATACTATGGAAAAATGTCATAATATTTTCGATGTGATGAACAAAGCCTCTCATTTTTCAAAAACCTGTGAAATATTGTAATATTCAAAATGTCAAAAAAATAAAAAGTATTTTACATATATATCTATAAATTTACGAACATATCTGTAAATCTGGAATCTCTGGTGGTCTGAGAATTTATTGCAAGAAATCGCTTGAAAAAATGCATGAATTTGCTTGAAAATGACGTGGATTGAGTCCTCACCACTTAGGTTAAAACAATTGTTCTCGATGCGAAGTTTGACCACCATTTCTGGGGAGAAGCGTTTGCTACAGTGGCATACATGCAAAACAGACAGCCGTCGAAGTCGACGGATGCAATGCCATTCGAGTAACGGCATGCTAGAGAAGCCATATTGGAGCATTTGCGGGCAGTGGTGTGTGGAATCACATACCAGCGGTAAAACTCCCCCAAGATATATGACTTGACTTCAAACTTGGCAGTTCATTCGTCTCCAAGATAGATTTTTAATTTTTCTTAAATTGTTTTTTTTGAAGGCGGTGACGAGAAACCGACAAAAATTATTTACCAGAAAATCGCCATTTTTACTAATTAATTCTCTCAGTGTACACAAGCCTAAACATTTTCCCCCGTTCGAACCAAGACGGGTCTATGGTACTAGGTGAGGCCGTTTTGTCACTAAGTTGGTTAGGGGAGCGGTATATGAAAACAGTACGGCAGAAAGCAGAAGGGGAATTATTTCCTTGAAGCGTGAAAGAGACAGACTGATCAGGAGCGATCTTCGGCACTAGCGTATTGTATTTGGTTTACAAACAAAACACAGTAGACTTCCAAGATGGCTGAAGAGTGGTTTTAGCAAGTTGGCCCACCTTAGGATATACTTCTACGCGCCTTGGTTCGAACTATGCTGCATAGGTCTTTGTTTATGATGATTTTGTTTGTTTGTCTCAGGTTTGTTTATCCAAGAATAACAGTTATTTTGTAAAGTAGCTGTAAACAATTGGTTGCTTCAACCTTATTGTTTTGTAAGTGCGATTTCAATAGTTTTTGATAATAGTTTCCCAAATAATAGTGCAATATTGAAAAGGGGCAGTCAATTCATGTACAAGGTATGTTGATTTCTTCTTTATTTAGTCAAAATACATTAAAATAAATACTCATTTGTCAAAGACCGGCTTTAGTTCTACGATGTTTTCAACGTTTCGTGGTTTCAAATGAATGATAGTAAACGAAATATTTGTTTTTTTTTCTAGTGATAAATTATAATATAAGGTTTGTGCTTCAGAAAATTATCTGCGACGCAAATCTTTTTTTTATACCAAGTTGATTCATGTCGATAAATGTCGAATTTTTTATATATTTTTAGCTGAACGATTACTTTTCAGCCCAAATCTGCAATGACTGAGTCTAAATCTGATTGTAGCGTACAACACATTTCACGGGTTTTGTTGATTTCATCCTTCATGCGATCCACATTTGCTTGCAGTAGATAATTACCCTTCTTCAACGAAGCTAGCCGGCTTTCATGGCGCTTAACTCTAGGCTCAAGATTTGCTTTCTTCTTTTCGTCCGAAGCATCCTGTAGTAAGAATTTTGTTAGGGGTATTTTGAGAATATTTTTGGTTTGCAAAGAAACTTACCTCAGCTTCATTCGCGCTCTCACTCTCGCTGTCTGATTCCGATTCAGACTCACTTTCCTCCTCGGTTTCTTCTTCCTCTTCCTCCTCTTCCGGTTCTGGCGGAGGTGGTTCTTTCTGTCCTTCGGCATCGTCCTCCTCGTCCTCCATCTTCATCATTGCAGCCATTTTTTCAACTTCCTTTTGTAACTTTTTGTACTTCTTGCGCTCGTTCCTGTAATTTGTGTTTAGAAATTATTGCAATGTTGATATAAGAATTCTTGGAGTACTCACTTCAGCGCATACTGGTTGGTCTTCATGGCGTATTTTAGAGCCTGTCGTTCGGCATGCTTTTCCTCCTGCTTTTCTTTCAGTCGCATGAGCCGAGCCGAAAGCATGTTAACGTCACGACTCAATCGCTTGGCCACCTTTTCGGCCTTTTTCTCCTCATCTTCCTCCTCTTCTTCTTCCTCCTCCTCTTCTGGGGCCAGCTCCGGCGAACTTTCCTTCTGAGCAGCCTCGCTGATTCGTCGCGCCGGAATGCCACCGCCATCGGTGATACCCTGTGGATACGCGCAACCAAATGTTATATATGCTTTGTACCCAGTTGCACCAGAAAAAACTACAGAATACGATTCTGTTTTTGTACAGATTTCAGTATTGCAACAAAGACCAGTCTACATCTAGAAACAATCAACGCTCAAAAACCAAAAACACTGAAAATAAGTTACCTGATGCTCATTCAAATAGTAGTCATCATCCGTTAAGCTCTAAAGTTGTACGAAAAGTCCAACAAAAATGTATGAAACGGTATTAGATTCGAAATGAACACTGAGATTTGCTCTTGGAATGAATAATGTGATCGATGTAATTGTTCGGGTGATACGAGTTTTATTCGGATATTTGTAATTTATACACAACACTCCAACGATTAGGTTCAAATGTGGTCGGAATAAACTTGTCAGTTAGAAGGAAGAAGCGAGGCCGAGGAATATTTCCTCTAAATAGAATATCGATAGATTAACAGAATACCAATAAAATTCGCTTGGCTAATATATTGCATCAAAGTTTTATGAGAAATCGATGCCATTCGATCATTCACGGATCTACCTACCCGATAGAGTGTTTCTCAGATTTTCGTAAATAATGGTAGTTATGTTTCTTATGGGAAAATATTAGACCTGTATTTTTTTATGTTTTTCATTAGGGTGTCTATCGAACAAATCTACGCCAAATCAGCCGAAAAACGACATATTTTGGCCCGACCCTCTCCGTTTTTTTCTAAACCTTCTACATATGGTTGCAACCATTCAAAATCAAAATTTTTATTCTCATATGACTCAATCAGACTCAATATTCTTTTTTTTGATAAAAGTGTAACTCAAAATCCAGACATCCGATTAGAATATAATGTACGGCAAAGTTTTTGGAAAATTTACGAAATGTTTAAGAAAAAATAACATTTTAAAAACACAGTTACCAAATATTATTCAATATCTGAATACAATTTTAAAAACAATTGGCATATAGTGGTGCGGTGTCGGACTCCTTAGAATGGAGATATAAATTTTTGGAAATTTATGGAATTTCAATACTTAGCAAAATTGTATATATTTGAGAAAAGCATTATGAAAAATGGAATCCATATACTATTCTACATGAAAAACTATATAAACGTTTTATTCTAGAACTAACCATTGTCGAGATACAGTGAGGGGCGCAAAACAAAATCCACCCTAATTTAAAATCAAAGTGTTCCAATACACCCAGGTTTTTTTTACGCGGGGGATACGTACCTCGTAAAATATCCGCGTTAAATGGAAAAACCGCGTAATAAAACCGCGTTAATTCGAAAATCCGTTTAAAAAAACAAGTTCACCTAAAATCAACGTAAGCATCGTGATAGAGTGCGGCACTAATTTCCGTCGCAAGCACTGATTAGTGTCATGCTCTGAGGGAGCATAAAGAAGAAATGTGAGCTGAGAGAGATAAGTGATATTGCTAAGGTTTTTTAAGCGATACCTGCGTGAAAAAACCCACCTTAATTGGAAAATCCGTGTAAAACAAACCTTGTGAAAAAACCGCGTGAAAAAAAACTGGGTGTATTTGATTTTTTTTTAACTTTTCAGTATTCCAGTCGGAAAAGTACGGAAAAGTAGGTAATTAGTTGACCTTTGTGTCATTTCAGTATGGTTGATTTATTTTTTTAGAAAAAACAAAAAAAACTTGTTCCTAAATGGGCATTTTTAGGGTATGACATTTAAAAAGCCACTTCATGGTTCATTTGAAAAAAAAAATTAAAATAAATAAAAACAAATAATTGATAGTCAATATGACCCCCTTTGGTCTCGATAATCAACTGACTATGCTTTGGCATACTCTCCACGAGGTTCCGGAGGTATTGGAGGTCCCGAGCCTTCAAGTCGGATTCAAGAGCCTGGATTCAAGTCGGGGCTTGGGGTGGACACACCATTGGTTTGATTCGGGCCGATCGGAAGAATGCTGCTGTTTTTTTCGCAGTATACTTCGGGTTCTTATGTTACTGGAAGGTAGTCCGATCCTCAGCGTCAAAATCACGTCACTACGCA
Source organism: Toxorhynchites rutilus septentrionalis (assembly GCF_029784135.1). Classification (NCBI taxonomy): domain Eukaryota; kingdom Metazoa; phylum Arthropoda; class Insecta; order Diptera; family Culicidae; genus Toxorhynchites; species Toxorhynchites rutilus. The sequence goes on from NC_073746.1 coordinate 248,640,657, forward strand.
TCAAAATTATATTAGTGCCAGATGGATACAACCCGCTGTTCAAACGGAGGGGTGCATCGATTAAGAAAACACCGTAAAACAAAGGGCCTGGTTTGGTATGGAAGTAAACAGTGCCCCCAACAGATCCCACTCTATGGAAAATATTGTATAGGGTACTAAATAAGAATGCGTATTATCCGCGAAAGCGAGTTCCATAGTAATTCTATAGAACTTCCCGAGATTTGTCAGTGATAGATATGCATTTGCTCTTTTGTTTTGGTCATGGCTTTCACATTACCTTATCACTGGTGTACACGACCCTACCGATGGATAGTGTAATAATTTCTGTATTGATAAAACATAGTTTATGCTGAAATATCTTGTCTACCTCATTTTTAGTCGTTCATCGTGTTATCCGCGATTTTCGTTATGCGCGGTGTCCTAGCCAGACTATTTCGCCGATAATCGGGGTTCTACTGTATGTGCGATTTTTTCGAGAATTTGAACAGTGTTTGCGCGGCACAAAAAAGATATATTTCTAAATTTTGATTTTTTTTTTCGAATTTTGAGACCTATTGAAGGTGTAGTTTATATTTGAATATACACATTTATTTGTTTGTGTATTTATTATATGTGTTGATACGGATGAACTTTTTTTCAGAATATTTCGAGAACTGCGTGGTATGAAAATATCCAATAATGTTTTAATTTTTTTTCCCATTTTTTGTGATTTTCTAGCATTTTTAAATTTTTCCTAAAATCTATTACTGTATTGTATTTGTAAAAAGAGTCCCAAATCTTAACAGTAACGCTTTGAAACAATACGCAAATAAAAAATTTCTTTTTTCTGAATCTCCGTATGGTTCACTATAAGAACTATGGCTAAAAACGTATTTTTTTCACGACACTCTCAATAGCTTGGAAAAGAAAATATAGAAAAAAAACTCATAGTGTATCATAGTATACTCATAGTATCTTACAATGATAAAATTACCATCGAAAAGTCAAACTTTTGTTGACATTCCGTTTTTTTTCTCTACGAAACTGGATAATCCTATAAATAGAACAGATGTTGATATATTTAGTCTTATGAATTTAAATTTATGATTTTATTAATCAAAAATTAAAAATGCAGACGGTGAAAATAACGAAAACATTTTAAAATAATTGATTTACTGCAAGCTGCTGTTACGTCTCCTGTCTTTTGGCAAAGATGAGAAAGCTTTGTTGGGAGATGCTCATGCAGTCCGGGCCTGACATCAAGTGGATACCCCCTATCAGTGACTTTTTTGGTCAGATTGTGGAAAATAATTAGGTATTATTTTTTTTATACAAATTTTGTTACATTCGTCCGTGCTTAGGTGTTATATGAAATTTGGTGTTTTAAATGTTTATTGTTACAAAAGATTTAACCGCTCTACTATCACAATTGGAAATTTTGATTTCACAACTCTATGTTCACTAATCATGTAATACATTCTGTCAAATTTATACCGGGAATTTGCGTTTTCAATGAAAATATTTTTTTATCATCTAAATTTATACGAGGGCGGGCCGATAAGTACTTAGCCTCATCGCCCGATGGTGTCAGTATCGCAAGAGAGATTACTTATCGTGTAGTACATTCTCGTAAATGGCTACTGTTAAAATTTCAGCCGAATCGGACTCGTAGTTTTGTTTTGATCTTGTGTGGACGCGGGCGTGTCCGCGGATTTTAGAAAAATGGAAAAAAATGGAAATTTCGCCTTCGCCACGGCCGAATTGGTCGAATTGCACTACGAACTGCTGCCCCATCCATTGTATTCTCCAGATTTAGCCCTGTGGGACTTTTTTTTTGTTTCCAAACTTGAAAAAGTCACTCGTCGGGCAGACATTTGAGTCGAATGAGGAAGTCTTCGCCGCCACGGAGGCCTACTTTGCAGACCTCGAGAAAACGTATTTTTCAGATGGACTAAAGAAGTTGGAGCATCGCTGGGTCAAGTGTATCGAGCTAAACAGAGACTATGTTGAGAAATAAATCGCCACTTTTTAATTTTTTTTGTTTTTTTTTTGTAGGCTAGGACTTCCCTCGTATTATCGCCTTCAAAAAATTCTGAAATTTTTGAATATTAATTTTTTTTATTTTCCAGAAGAAAAATTTTATTTGTCATGGTACACAATAACATACTTTGAGTATTTTCTCGAATTTTCATTTCCAAGCCTATTGAGTATGGCATGAAAAGAAAAGAAAAACTACGTTTTTAACTTCAGCTCTTATAGTGAACCATATAGGGATTCAAAAAAATTACTTAATTTTTCTAATTTGGTACCTTATACACCATTTTCCATAGCGCTGGTGATAAGATTTGGAGGCACTTTTCATGAACACATGAATACAACACAATTATAGATTTTTGGATCATAACAAAATAATAGAAAATTAACAAAATAGTTTTTTTTAAATTATTGGATATTTTCGCGGGGCGCAGTTCTTGAAATATTCTGAAAAAAAAACACAAATATCAAAAATCACATACGAACATATTCAAATAGAAATTAAACCAGTACTAAGTCTCAAAATTCTAAAAAAAATATCAAAATTTTATAAATGTATATTTTTTGTATCGCGCAACACTGTTCAAATTCTGAAAAAAACACATATCTAGGAAAGGTACAGAATCAGATTCAAATACGAATAAGAGTAGTAGTGAATCTCAAATCTTAAAAAAAAATTCAATATTTCAAGATTTTTTGTAGTACTTAAATTTTCAATGATTTTTAAAAAATAATATTCTTCGTTATACCATAGTAAGATACACTTTCAGTATGTTTTTCAAATATTTATCTCGAAGCTATCGAGAATGGCATGCACAAAATTGAAAAGTACGCTTTTTACCATAGATACTTTGTTGAACCTCGTAGGGGTTCAAAAAATAGTCAAAATTTCTTATTGAGGACCCTATACAATATTTTCCATAGAGTATGTATTGGGGTGTATTGGTTTAGGGGCACTTTCTACTTCCATACCCGGCCAGGCCCTTTGATATTTTTTTAAAAAACTCATATCTCCATTTTGAAGAGTCCGACAACGCAAGACAACGTATCAAAATTTGTTGAATTAAAAAAGTTTTGTAGCTCACATAGACTGTCGCTCATCCATCTTGTTCATTTCGAACCACATACACAAGCGTTGAGATTGCAGCGCAGCGAATGAGAATAAGATTATGCGGTTAATATTGAAATGAGAACTGATATCTCTTTTAACGATTTTAATATTATACTCTCGGATCGTGATCGGTCATACGAAGGGGTGCTATTTGGAGCGAAGCTGTTGTTTGTCATGCAAACATCAGAAACAAAGAACTCTGTATAATTCAAAAACGATCAAAATCACATCTCAACTTTTTGGATATTTCATGTAAAAAAAACTCAGCTTTCAAGAAAAAATATGAGCATATTTTGGTCCCGAAAGCATGTAAACTATGAAAAACAAATATAATATATTTAATTTGATATGTCGATCATCTGAAACGGTCCAGTAGTTCAAAAGTTATCTGATGATCTATATTATCTGAGAACTACTATATCCGTTTGGCATGGAATGGCTGTATTTATAATTTATATTTCGAGGAATGATTATCCTATCTCACCTGTATTTTTTTCTCCAAATCCCCTATCTTACGTTTCTGCTCTTCGCACTGCTTGTACGCTGTGTCGAGCTCCTTCGCTACAGTCTGATATTTCTCTTCTAGCTGCTTGGATTGCTGCTGTGCCTCGAGGGCTTCATTCTTCAGCGATTGTATTAGGCCAGCATCCGGCCCTGTGATGGCACTCTTCTCCTCTCCGCTCAACGGATTCCAGCGCTCCCTAGACAGTTCGGCTTCCAGATTTTGCACCCGTTGCAGTAGTCGTTTGTTTTCTCGCTCGAGAGCCTCGTTGTTACGCAATTCCATCGCCAGCAGTTGCTTTGTACTCTGCAGGTCATCACGCACCTTGTCGATGTCGTCCATTTCGTCCACCTCGTCCTCTTCGACCGGAGGCGCCTCCAGATTGGCTCTGGACTCGGACTTCGCCAGCTGCTCTTCCAGAGTCATCTGTCGACGGAATTTTCTTAAACCCTCCAGGTTTGGCTTGCTACGGTCGTTACATTTGGTAGGTTTCAACTTGACGCCGAACTGGATCTCCTTCAGCAGAACATTGTGAGCGGTTGCTTTCTCAGTTTCAAATATAAATTGATCCTCGAATTTTGTAATCGATTTTGAGTGTATAATCGGTTTCGATCTGAAATGGTAAAATTTGAGTGGTTGAGTCATATCAGGGGAACAGAGTAACGAGACAATTGACACTAAGCAACAGAGATCCAATAGTTCACAATACCTATCATTGCATTCAACGTGACGCAGTTTTCTACCCTGTTCCACCTCTTTCATCATGTCGGACCAGTCCGGTCGTTTGCGTGGCCGTTTCCTGCAATCGAAATAGGTGTTGAGTTGATTAGTGGTTAGTCCAGTTGATGCAGGGGTATGGTAAGTCTATCATTCTATTAGAGGATTTTATGACAAACGATCGATTTTTGAGGAAGGATGTGGCATGCATAATGATGGATTCGTCTGCTTCTTCAACAAATATGGTTGCACAGCCAAGCCTTGTCGTCATTCTAACGATTACACTGTTACATGCTATACAAGCGATAAGCGGCGACAGTCTTTTTGTTCCCACTTCTAACAGGGAATACTGTTTTTCATAAATGATTGATGTGTTCATCAAGTGTGTGTTAGTAGACAACTTACTTCAGCTTGTCGACCACCTGTTTTTGCCTATCTGAAATTGCATCCTTTTTGAAATCTGGCGGTGGTGCCAATTTCGGCGGGGGAGGAGGTGGCGGTGGGACGTTTGTCTTGGGCATCGGCGGAGGTGGAGGAACTGGAAGATGTAGAATGATGGTTAATTTTGTAGTTTTTTCAGTAAAAAATTTCCATTGTGGGTATGTGTTTAGAAAACAAAGATTTTGTTATCAAAGTGAATAAATTACTAATAAATATCAGAGACAATTAGTGAATTTTTCAATCGTATTTTCATGCAGAATTCGAGTGAGTCTCGAATATACTTATGTATATAGTGTATATATATTATTGTTATTGCGTACAACTTAAAGTGAGATACGAGATTCCCTGAAGGGTTAAAGCCTTATAAATGTTGTTTAAAAAACATCAGAGACCGAGTGTAATAAAACGTGGATACTTGCTTTAAATACATAATGTGAGTCATAAATATTATTTTATGTTAGCTATAAATAAATATTATTCTTTGTTTAGAAGTGTTCTCAAAACTGTAAACAAAACTGAATTGCACATATTATTAAAAAGTTTTCGCAATAACAGTAAATCTCGGCGTTTCGTGCAATTATAAGACGTTTGGCATAAATTTTTTTTTAATCCTGATTTCCGGTAATTTTTCGGTTTTCAAAAAACTCAATTTTTTACGTCTGAAACACTACTAAATGAAGTCCGATTAAGCTAATATTTTGCATTGTGTATTTTATCGGGTAAATTAGGGGTTCTCAAGCTATGTTAGGCAATAGACCCCTTTGCCAGAATTAAGTGATAACTTAGACCCCTATTGCCAAATTTTTAAAACAAAGATTTATTTCTAGTTTTTGTCTTATTTATACCAAGTTCTTACTAATTTAAAGACTTTGCGGTTTGTTAACCTGTTATAAGGCAGTAACAATCAGGGCTCTGCATAGTCATAGTCAACTGAGGATAGTCAGCTGACTATCTGACTGACTATATCCGTATTCAGTTAGTAATGACTTTTGGCTTCTTCACGCAGTTTCTCCGCCAAAACGACTAAACAGTCAGTCGGGTGTTAAGTCGCTATCTCCCTCTACCGACTCGACTATATCATTTCATTCTTCCCAGTCAAATTGTCCTCATTGCATTTTGAAGTGACTTCCCCCAAAACGAATTCGTTCCTCTCTTTCTCTCTCCCATGTACGTGTGCATGCATCGATGTTTGAGTTCAACGTGGTTTGACAAACGCTACAGGTGAGTTAGATTCTTTTGTATCGTACATTAAAATTACTAACACGTATCAAATAGCGTGCAGTGTGTGTGTGCGCTATTTTGCACGCCAATTACTAATACTAACGCGAGGACTTTTATAGCATAATTGATAAATGTCTAAGTAAGTTGGTTTGAGCTCACGATGGGTAGACAATAAACCGTCCATTGCTGGGGTAACTTCTTTTTTGCATCAGATATCATGTTTCCGTTCCTCTTTATATGGACGTAAAAATAAGATTGCGTACGCGGGTATAAAATTAGTGGTTAACTTCAACTTTTTTAGGGCTGCTGAAAATGTACAATATTAATTTGGGAGTCTATTTTATGTAAAAAAAACGCGATCACAGAGCGATGGCAAAAAATCTGCTTAAATTCGTTGAACATGCAACAATTTGATAGGTTTTTCACTGTAAGCGTTCTATTTAGGATCTACTGTGTAAGTTCATGCGTTTCACCAATCGTATAAGGATTATGTTCGGTGAAGTTGGAGTCGATTCCTTGCCTAGTTTCCACGGCCTTAGAATCTGGATGTTGAAAAATCAAAAGTCTGGATTTTTCTGGATTTTTTTATATTTAATTGCGAATTTTATTGAATATTTTCACGAGAACGTCGTTTGATGTTTTTGGAAGCGGACACGGTTTGCTGACAAGCAATGACAATTAAGTATCTTTTTCAAGGCAAGCAAAGAAGGAGTTTGGATTGAGTTTGTACACAAGGGACCTTCTCAGGACTAGAACTGCAAACGTTTAAATTATCTATCATTCAACACAATCAATCAATCATGAATCTGATGTGTAAAACATGATTTAACAGTTATTTCTTCTTATCTCATATATCGACGCATTATACTTAAACTCGATGGTTGCAATCTTGTGCACCAAACCACTTTCTTCGGTGTTCAGTAAACTTTTGGGATAAATTTTCTTAATTGCGGGATTGCCACGGGTAGTTGCAAAACATGACTACATTGGTTCGTTCATCCGTAGAATAATCTGAAAATCACCATTGCGTAGTTTTCTGAATTTCTCATCAGTTGGCTAAATCATTTGTCTGGGAACCAGATTAGGAAAATTTTCAGTAAGCGGTAAAATGGTTTGATGTTTTCTTCCGATGACATTGGGCGGGTCCAGCATGGTCAAATTTATCGTAACCGAGTTTTTGTAGATGATACATTACATTAGCCTTAAATTCGTTGAGCCGATCAACAGATATTTTTCCATAATTTACGTACTTCTTAATGAGTAGTTCGGCCGTTGTCCTAACCTACACATTTTCCAAGCTTTCGTAATTTTGTCGATCGAACGCAACTTTATTCAGATTAAATACCGTGCTGAAAAGTCGTGAAGAATCAGTAGGGCTCTCACTTTGAGCTTGTTCATGTTGTTAATCACTTTGAGAATGTATGGCAAAAATGTCAAAATAAAATTAGTCTACCACTTTGGCGTTTTCAACATGATTAATATGTTCCACAAATCCAAAGTAGATTGGGAGTGGTTCATATCTGTCAAGCACTCTTTCCGGTGAAAGCCATCTAATCGCGCATGGAGGAAGCAATTTCAAGGGTTTTAATTTAAGAATTTCCTGAATCTCATCACATTTACTAGTCCGCAAGGGACTGCAGTTAAGACATCTATTGGTTTGCTCAATTTCATCTGGAATATGCTTACACGCATACGAAAAGCATAAGGCAGAACTATAGCAAATACACTTCATAATGAAAAACGATGGACAATCTCTTTTAAGCAAAGCGCCAAGTGAGTGAAGTCATGGTCCTTGTTCCATCAGCCCCATAGCCAATCGAATAAATTTGGTCTGCAATTTTGTCTCCCGTGAACAACGAAACCATCATCACAACCAACCATCAAGCCAAATATTTGACTCTTTTTGACAGATAAAATTTGATCAACGAGTACTGATCGAATATATTCGACAAAACACAACAAGCAAATATTCAGTTATTGGAAGCCTAAAATATTTTTTCGGTCTGCTCGTCAAACCTGTCGATACATGGTTAGGTTACTTTAAATATTCCAGTGGAATTTTTTGCATGTTCGATGTTTGACATCATTCGCCACTGTTGATAATTGAAGAGTGGCAAACAAAATAGTGTTTGTACAAATTTCAAACCAAACTTTATCAGTCAAAAAGTGTCAATTATTTGACCTCCGGACAAACAGTGTACGGCTACCTTAAGGCTAGTGACTATTTCTTCGACAGATCTGTCGATTCGTCGACAATCAAATTGAACGGATTGCTTCGCAAATGTCTAATGGACTCCTGGTGAGCTTCTCAGTCGCAGCATGCTTTAAAAAAAACCTTCAATCCTCCTAGACACATTACGTCTTTACTACATGTTTTGTAGAAACCAGCATGCTTATCGGTGCTCTGAGAAAACCAGCTCAGTCTAGCCTTCTAAACCCTTCGGTGAAATCAGTGATGCCATTTTGAATAACCGATTTGGCTGAATTTTTTTCAGCATGTCACAAAGGAGAGCATATTCCCGTCCTGGCAATATATTTTTTCGCGAAACCCTCTGCCGTATAGTGTCCGATCTTTGCTTACACTCGTCCTCATCCTTAACAGATTGCTTATGAAATAGGGCAATATTTTTTACAAAGTCAAACTCATCATTCATTTTGGGATCGTCCACAGGTGTCCTCAAAGTAGCGTTAGAATAACGATTGCTATAATCATTTCCATTTCCGTTGCGAGCAGTGTTGCCACATTTAAATCATTACCAGAGGCGTCAAAAATCGTTCTCATTTGTACTTTTTTTTCACAAAATCTTTACCATCGAAAATTTCCGTTGTAGAGAAAAAAAATTATTTATTAGCATTACAAAATACTCATTTATTTACTACAAATACTACATTTACATTTGCAAGTCATTCGTGTTTTTTGATGATGCTTATACATAGTTTTTTCGAATTCAGATTGCATACTATCATTTTTTTTATTTTCGAGCTGCCACCACGATGTTTGACCAAATCCTTTGATCTAAAAATGGCGTTGATCGTATCGTTGCTGAGCCGATTTCAAAGCATATTTTTGTTCTGATTATGTTCAGAAAAAAATCACTCGACAGTTGCCGAGGAGTGAGGCATAGTGAGAATGTTACAAACAAGGGATCGAAGCGCCGAAAAGGCGAGCGAACCGTCGATTCTTTTTTGGCATCCGTTTTCTGTCCACCAACCCTGCACATGCTCGTTTTCTGAAATTGTGATTTTCTTACGGAGTAATTTTATCTTTAGGCTACAGAATTAATTCTCCACATCTTGTACATTTCCATTGTAGAATCCTGGAAACGCTTTCAACACAACGTTAATGAGATTTGTCAAATTGTCAAATTGGAAAAGTTTCTGGGATTTAACATTGCCGTAGACTTGAACGTCGAATCATCGGAATCGAATCTTTTTCTCATTTGTTTGATCAGCTACACGAAAAAATTGCGACAAATATCCTTTGAAATGATCTGCCTTCCGCTGTCCATTGTTCTGATAATTTCTTCTGCTGCTATTCCAACCTAAAATTGTTGTCGCTTTTCAAATGATCTTCATATTTAACAGCATTGGATATTGAAACAACGTGAGATTCCTCGCAGATTTTAGTGGGAATGATCAAATAAAAATCTTTCAGCTCTTCATGTAGCATCGTGAATTAAGGTTTTTCAGCCTGGAACAAACGATTTGATCTGTTGATCTGGGCCAAAACATGCGTCGCATCGTCCGACGCGAACCCTTTCAGACAATCCTTATAAGGAATTTTGTCTATATGGAACTGATCAATCATTGCATTGTAAATGCTTTTATAATCAGCAACACCAAGCGATACTGCGGCGTAAAAGTCATCATGTACCTCAATGTTGCTTTGTTCAAATGTAAGAAATTTCACAAATGGAAAAAAATCTGTACCAATCTGTAGTTTTTGACCAAAATCTGTATTCTGTACCGTACAGAATCTGAACCAAAAATAACGAAAAAAATCTGTACCATTCCAGATAAATCTGTACGTGTGGCAACACTGGTTGCGATTTTTTTCAGGCCTGCTTCCCATATTGGTGTTCAAATTACTACTTTTCCAGATGGATACAGAACGATTTCAGTATCGCAGAATTCTCAATATTGAAAATAGCTGACAAAGACTTGAACTCTCCTCATTTTATCGTTTTTGACGTAGGATTACGTCTTTCGGGAACATATTGGGGTACAAATTAAAAATCGAAAATCGAGTAAATCGTGAAAATTGTCCAATTTCAAACGTTTATTGCCCAGTCATTTCATGATGGATTGATGAAATTTTCGCGTCAATCGATTTCGGCACTCCATAACAATTTTTTATATTCAAAAAAAATAATATATGTCATGAAACTAACTATCGAACAATTGAAAAATCTCAACCCCTATCCTAACGGAAATAACCACTTCTGATTGGTCGAAATTGACGACACATGCGGCCGGTCCCTAACAGAGACATCTAAACCAAGCAGCCTGGGGGATTTCGGATTTGCAAATACATGAGAATAGGGGGAACTTTTGTTCCTACCGAAATGTATTTCCTAACAGAGACATCAAAAACAAGCTGCATGGGGGAAATCGACATTGCAAATACATGAAAGTAGGGGGATCTTTTGTTCCTGCCGAAATGTGTTCTCTAACAGAGACATCGAAACCATGCTGCATGGGGGAAATCAGCATTTCAAATATATGCAAGTCGGGGGCATTTTTGTATTGCAAGTAAAGTGAGTGATACGATTAATTCCAACAAATAAAATTTAAATATGGAACTTTAATGTTGGTTGCTTCTCGAAATTTCATATCAATGACAGATCGTGTATTGTGAAAAACTTAGCACAAGTGTAAGTGTAAAATTGTATATGGTAGCAGTTGTGTTAAAAATAACTTGATATATGAAACGATTTATTTCAATTTTCATAAATAAAAACCAAGGTGTGTTCCCGCTCGAGAACGGGTCTTTTGGTTTAAGCTGTCTGTTTTGTTGTGTTAATTTTCACCCAAGGAAGTTTATACGACGAGAAAAATTGTAAAAGTGAAGAAATATTAGAAAAAGTGATTTCCCATATGCTCTACATATAGTCTTAGGTATTGTTAGTCCAATTAAAATTCGCATTGGGTTGAATAAACACTCAGAAAGTAAAAATTATTAATGAAAATTACCTTTTCCATTTCAAATATGTTTTCTCTATATTAAAGTTGCATGTTTTTACTGATGAGAAAAATTGATAATTGTGTTCGGTATTGGTAATTGTCTTATAATACATTGGTGAGTTTTTTTTTCTTTATTTCATCCATACATATCACAGGAGGTATCTAGTCTAGAATTACAGAGGGCGGTTTGCATCATATCTCGTCCACTTGAGTATCTTGTATCTGATACGCACCATCCAACGACTGTTTACCATCCTTCTGTCATTATCACTCGGTAAACACTGGAGAAGTGAACAGACAATACCCAACAACCAAACAAAACGGTCCTTTTTAGGGCCACCAAATCATTATCAAAAAGTTTAATATCCAAAATCAACAGATAGCCTAACGGAATCCTACGTCAACTATGCGATCGTGTCTCAGACACAACCCTCCTGTGACTTTTTGATTTTGTCATTTGTTCTTCAGCTATCAAAATGTTGTCCTAGCAAGAGGAGCAACACATCAAAAATTTTGCTCGCATTTTTCGAACGTCGATTCAACGAAACGGTTTTTTTATCCCTTTTGTTTATTTTAGGCTCATTAGCATTTTAGCTGTAACAGAGCCGAATTTTAATCATGTACATGTCACATATTTATCATATCTATAATTAGCACATTACACAGTTGCCATTTTTCGACGTTAGAGTATTCCCTTCTATACCATTGCAAATGGTACATATTTACACAGTAGCCATTTAGGCGAAAGAGTTTTCTATCTGTTCTTCCATTATCCACAGCAGGGATGGTAAAAAATCACATTCAACGATCAATGAATAAGTATATCCCTCTAGTCGGATGTTTTTAAATCACCCCCAGCAGGCGAGGCTCTTTTATTCTTCATATGTACACAGAGAGAATACTTGGAACGGTGAGCTACCAAGATCTCAAAAAAGCAATATGAGAGCGGAATCCCCACTGCTTGCACTCTCGAAGCATTACTTCTACTACTCAAGTTTGATCGTGAGTGCAAGCCACAAACGATTAATCCCATTCCATAGAGCGGATGATGAGTTCTTGATCGGAAAGTGTAACAAGAGACGATCAACTGAAATCTTACGACACTCATCGAGGGATTTTTAATTCTCTATTGCACAGACCGCAGTGAGTGGCTGACTCAGTCTCGTGTCGATTTTATTTTGCTGTCGTCTCCCGCCCGATAAACTGCAGACGGGTAATGGATGCAATGGATTAATTTTATTACCAGCAGATTTGGGCGAATCTCATCCCGCCCAAAATCGTTTTTAGATTCCAATAATTCTGAACATTCACATTTCTCTCCAAATAATTTTTCCAACAGTAATTCAATTAGTAACTTCACGAAACACCTTTCGAATTCGATTGAATTTCAGACCCTTTTTTTATTTTGTAGATAAAACGGATCACATATTTGATTAATTCAATTCCGTGTGGTTACGTTCTTCGTTGCGAATAAATGTAATGAAATAGTATGGACGTATGATATTCATGTATCGTGGACTTCCGACATATGTGGCAGTAGATTTGTCGAACGACTAATGTTTCTTTATATCCCTTCAAACTTGTTGCATCTCTCAAGTGTACATACTGCTTTGACCGCAGATTTGCATGATAGAATCTGGATAATTTCAGGTATTCAGTCTTCATATTGTCGAATGAATACTGTTGGAACAATAGGTATCGCAGCAAATTATTATCAACATCCTACCTTATCATCAAACGGTATGCAAATAATTTCAGTGAACTGACGGCATTGGAATATATGCTTTGTGAGGACCACACAATTATTATCAGAGCGAATAAACGTCCGACTGGAAGTCATGAACATCAATTCAATGTGCCCAAGATAAATTTATCCTTTGAAGGTCATTAACCTTTCTAAAGATGATCAGATGGAATATATTCCAATGTCGTCTGGAATAACCTGTCCAACACCTTATGATCGTAATATTGTTTTTGCTATTATTCTGATGTTTCATAACACGGCACTCTATTGATTATTCGCCGAAAATGAATAAAAAATATCCTTGAAGTTAGCCTACGGTTTTAGTAGCAGTGCAATTTGGTGAGCCAGTCTCAGGATAAGAAAACATTTAAAAATAAAGCTTTTTTTTGAATGAATCAATAGTAAAACAAAACGTCAAAAAATTTCTCAGCTTTGTGATAGCAGATAATCATTATCCATTTGAGTTGTATGAGTATTCCATTCCCCCACAAACTGTGGATAGTCTATCTGCATACAAATTATGTAGAGTGCCACAATCCAAAAAAATTATGAACAAATATTTACGTGCTTAAACAAAAAAACACATGTTGACATATTTGCGCTAATTTATGTTTTTTGATTAATTCAAGTAATCAAGGTCTTTTCTAGACACCAGTTTACTCAGGCCCGAAAAAAGTGGTCTGTATTTGGGCTGGCGGAAAAATATATCTCGCAAGACCACGTGTTCGATGTCGTAATAGCCTTGGCCAATAACGCATTTACATTAACTCATAAAATTAGTGATTTGAGGGGGATTATTGTTTGTAGTCTCTTGATTAATGTAAACACCATCTGAGAAATCCTCTGTGAAACATGAAACATTAAAGTCGTCCTATCTGCTGTAGCGCATTTTTTTATTTTACCCAGTTTCATCGAAGTAAACGCGCTCGGAAAGGAAAATTGAACGCCCGGATGAGAGAGCGAGAATCGTACGTCATAGAGACACTCATTCCCATGGAGCAAATTCTTGTTAGGAGTTGATAGCAAAACGAGGAAGGAGAGTAACTCAATTATTCGAACTAGTTTCAGTCTAGCAATGCTTTGGTCAACTCAGAGTTACCAAGAGAAAATCATTTGGTTATGATGGGTGAGGATTAATAGTTAGTCGCAGTTTGCACAGATTACGATCTGTGCAGTTTGCGATTAATCGTAAATCACATCATGCTCCCTTGTTTTCCATCCTTGATCCACAGTTAAGACTGGACAGCGGAGACAGTCGTTGATCCATCGTTGAGTTATTTATAGAACAGCAGTCCGATATTTCTGCAGAGCAGAGCAGTTGTATGGATGAATCGATCTTATTTCGACCGTGGATCGATCTTCATCGCTGATGATTGTTGCGTGGACGTAGTTATTCTGTAACAATACAAAAAAGATGGTCAATGGGGGCCCTGAGTTTTGAACTCATGATCGATCGCTTACTAAGCGAACGCGCAACCAATGTGGCTACGGAGACCCCCAACGAAATCGTTGAAAGTGGTCAAATTGACTATCACAAACGCAATAAAAGTGTTGGGGGAACGTTTGTCGACCAGAGTGTTCAGTCCTTTCAAGCTGAACCCCAATCTTTCCGTCCGAAAGGCACAAACAAACTGGAAGTGTCATCACAACCGTTCACCGAGCTAAACAACTATACGGATTATCGACTTATAAGGAGATAATGACTCCAAATCGTGATGATAAACGAAAAAAGATGGCCCAAACACGTTTCCGGAAGACGTAATCAACGATGCTGACGATGTTCTATTGCGTAGTGATCAACGACGAAACGAGCCGTTTGGATAAGGCTTCAAATAGATGTCGGAGCAGGACTTCAAAAAGCTTTGGCATAAGAAACTATCGAAATTCATCAATAAATGTCTGGTTTGGCAGGTTACCTGTAGCTGTGGCTTGAAAAGCGACATTTTCATTGCAACCGGGGCCGTCAACCATAAAACTCAGATGATCGAGTACCAGGAAAAATGTCTGCTGCCTTTCTTGAAGCAACAAAATTGTTCCGTGCTGTTTTGCCGCATTTGACATCCTGCCATTACAAAACAAAGGAGATGGAGAATCTCACACAAGAACAAATACAAGAACCTTCCCAACACGCAAGAGCACCACCCAATCTACAAATATTGAGCCATCGTCGAGCGGAGCCGAAAGAAACTCAAAAAAACTGTTTGAACCTGAAGCTGTTGAAGATAAACTGGCGTAAGATGTCCGATGATTAGAATTTGGTCAACCGAAATCTTAGTTAAATGTTTTTTCTCTGTTTTATACTATTTTTTTTAAATTTTAAATAAAAAAAAAATTTACACGCATTGTTCGAAATCGAACAGCTTATTTGATAAGTTTTCATGTAATATTCTTGCAGTAAATGATAGCTTAATAACCATCAATTTAATTTAATTTTGTATAACTTTATTGGGCAATAAGTTCGGTTTAAAGCTAGTAGTATGTGCGGAAGGTTTTTTTATCTGCATTATGGTGACTTTCAACACTTTTGGCTGGTTCGTCACTTCTTACTTCCATTTTGGAAGAATGTCGGGAGTGACAATTGAACTCGTCTTTTTCAGCGTGAGAGGTATGGATGTTACCACTACGCCAGATCGTGTGCGGAAGGTGCATAACCTAACATATAATAAAACCTAATAAAATACAAAAAAATTGTAAGCTTTTATACGGTATTACTTTGATAAAAAAGCACATATTGTGATGTAGGGAAAAACCAGTGACCTCATACGAGAAGAAAAATGCTGGTTTTGGCCAATGGTTCTTTTATTTGAAGAATTTTCGATTTTTCACAATTTCTTGGAAAATGTTTTTTTTTTAATTTTAAATAAAAATATAATAAATTTACACGCATTGTTCGATATGGAACAGCTAATTTGATAAGTTTTCATGTAATATTTTTGCAGTAAATGATAGCTCAATATCCATCAATTAATTTAATTTTGTATTACTTTATTGGGCAATAAATCCGGTTTAAAGCTAGTATGTGCGGAAGGTGCATAACCTAACATATGATAAAACCTAATAAAATACAAAAATTTGTGAACTTTTCTACGGTATTACTTTGATAAAAAAGCACATATTGTGATGTAGGGAAAATCCAGTGACCTCATACGAGAAGAAAAATGCTGGTTAGGGTCAATGGTTTTTTATTTGAAGAATTTTCGATTTTTCATAATTTCCTGGAAAATGGAAAATCGGTGAAAAATCATTCTTGATCACCAATAATCAAAATTACACCAATGGCGTCAAAAAATACTTTTTACTTTTATTTCACGACTCCCATTGATTCTTAACATCTTCTCGGCAGCTCTCACTATAGACATGGGATCGAAGCTATCAAATATAACCGGGTAAATGCCTGAACTTACAAGAAAACTATCAAAGCAATAATCTTTTTTTGTCATTTTCTCGTTCAACATAATTATAAACACAATCAAAATTGAATAGTTAAGTGTCAATCGCATTCATTCGCATATTTTTATCACTAACATTATGGTAAAGTAACATAAGTTCGATACTAACTTCTTTTGCTGCTCTCCGACTTCAACATCGACGGCTTGTGCGGGTAGGCTTCCTCTTTTTTCGAGACGTTTTCCAGCAGAGGTTTCTCAACCCTCTTCAGTTGAACTTCGGGCAGCTTTTCCTTAACGCGGGGAGCTTTCAGATTCGATGGCACCTTGCGCAGTTTGATGCGGAAGTTCTTCGGCTCGGGTGATGTTGAGCGCTCTTTTGGAGCTTCTACCTGTGGTCGGATCACTTTCTTCAGTGGTGGTTTGATAAAGCTTTTCGGCTCAGGAGAAGACGATTTTTCGGATTTTTCCGAGGACTTACTCTCGGTGTCCGATTTTTCCGGAGGTTTAACAACTTTTTTCAGTTCAACGGCAAGCTTCGGCTTTGGTGGAGATGGTTCGCGTTTTGGCGCTGGTTTAGGTTCCGGTTTCTTTACCGGTGGAGGAGGAGGCGGTGACTCTTCTTCGGATTCGGTTTCCGTTTCGTACTCGGTACTTCCCTCCTCCTCTTCTTCCTCCTCCTCCTCTTCCTCATCTTCCTCTTCTTCATACTCGGACTCCGGTGATGGTTCTTTTGGTTTAGGCTTCGGTTTTGGAAGGGGATCTCGAAGAACTGTCATCTGAGGGGTCGTGTTTTTGATCATCGGTTCTGACTTGGTGAGTGGAGGAGGCATTGGTTTCTTTTGCTGAATCACGATCGGTACTTTAATTTCTTTGGATTGCAATTTGGCTGTCTTCGCTGGTTCACCATTTTCTTTGGCTGCGGCCGGTGGTTTCGGGGCAGGAACTGCTGGTTTTGTTACTATCGGAGCCGTTTTGCCGTCTGGTTCTAACGACTTTGTTGGAGGTTTGGAATCTTTCGCTTCAACGGAGGGTGCTGTAGTTGTTGAGGTTTTACGTGCCCAGGCCGGCGGTACGTTTCTGTTCACTGTCTCAACTCTGTCTTTCAACCAAGGTGGTCGATTACTTCCATTCACTGGCATCGTATGGACTAAAACTATTTGCGCTACTTTCTCATCAACCACAGCTTAATCATCGAGTTCTTTGATTCACCACTACTCACAGAATCTACGAAGCAAACACACGAATGTTCGAGGATCTTAATTTTGTCGTTACCTCTTTTTTTTTCTTCACAGGTGATACAACCGAATCTTGGCCACACACATTCACACACACAAACAGTTCGTGAGTACTTGTTTTTTCACAGATTTGTTTTACTCCTTAATACAATTATTCTTCGTATGATGCGCCGTTAGAAGCGAAAAAGGGGCGAAAAATTCTCTCGCATGACGCGTTTAAAGAAAAGCGTTCGAAAGAAAAAGTGTGCCTTGAACGTTCACCATCGAACGGTGACGCGGACTGAAATCATTCGTAATAAAATATATTTTAAGGCGATGAATCGTTTGTTTTTTTCTTCTGCAGAATGCTTTCTGAAAATAGCGCGCAGTGGACATAGAAAAAAAACAAAACCACCAGCGTTAGAAAGGCAAATATACGACGCAAGCATTTCCTACTTATCACTGTACCGTTTCACTACTTGTCGTTTCCCATCACACGGGTTTGAGTTTTTCAGAGTAGTCATCACACACGAGAGCGATTGGATATTGGGTGGGAAAATTATGATTGTCTAGCGCACGGCATTTGCACTGTTCTTGACTCAATAATTTCAAAACGACAACTTCAGCAACCGTATGGTACCTGTTTACGTGTCTGACCTAAAAATAATTAGGTGAATGTCACTCGATTATGTTGGTCTGGTTGGTTGCAGTAAGCGTTACTTTGCGGTGAGTTTTGTTTTCTGACTGCTTGCTTGGCAAAAACAAATACATGGGAATCGCCATCAACGAGCATCAGATGGTCAATGACAGTACACAATGGTCCAGGAGGTGTATTTAAGGATCCCGGTCTGGAAGATCGAAAAAATCGAAATTTTTTTCTTGTATTTTTGGGAAGTATTATACCTTCAAGAATACCCAAGAATACCCTCAGAAATGTTATCCTAAAAGGATTTTTCGATATTTGATTTCGTTGGAATGCTACAGCCAAATGTACGAAGTCACCTCAGGGTCACCATGAAAGATACCGTTTTTTTGCTCTATCTTTTATATTTAAAATTCTACATGCAAACTGTCTTCAGAAGACTTTTAGAACTTCTTAAGACAAACATTTCGCGATGCAAAATTTGTCAATATTTCAACTTCCCCAAAACACGCGCTTTGCATTTGTTTCTCGTTCTTTCTGGGGCAAACATAAAAAAATGTTTAGATTCAGCATTTAAAAGTGCATACCTGACTCTACATAATGTGAGATTTTCAAAACTATGTTATTGTTTTGTATTTAGATGTCATGTAAAAATATCGAAATATAAAAGTTAGAGCAACCTCAACAAGGGTATTGCATCGGATATAAGACAATTCAAAAAAAATCTTGTGAACTGGGTTGCCAACTATAATTTAAGAAAATCAGGAGGAATGAAAGAATCTATTCCAAATCCCACCAGAAACAGAGTATATCTCCCTTCGGGCGAAGACCGGATATGTAAAAGAATTAATAAGCATGGTATAAATCCTCGCATAAGCGGAAATGCGAGTGTTTCGCCTGACTTTTTGATCGTTTATATTTTTCCGAAAAATCTACAGCATCACTACAGTTAGTTGCAGAGAAATCAATATTCAAACTTTCACTGAATTCATCATCCATGCTTTGGAATGAATCTTTAATCAAAAATTGAGGAAACCATATCACCAGTGGAATATATGTGGAATTTTTCGTAATTTCTATTATATTTAGTACCGTTATTGATATATTTACCATAGTCCCATCATTGAAGTTGATTCTGCATTGAATCAGACGAACAAATTACATATAAAGTGTTTTTATATTGACTGTGGATTCAAAAATTTTCTCTTGAGTAATTTTACACTCTGAAACGTATTTCTACATTAATAACTTTAGGATACATCTACATACACATTATCCTCAATAAAGCAATGTTGTTCCTTGAACTTAATCTCGTTGTAATGTAATAAATTCGTCAGAAAATCTGATTTCATGAAATTTTCAGCACTGTTCAGCACTGAGGGTAGAGATAAAAAAGTGAAATACATACAGCTTTGCATTTAAATAATTTGGCTTAATGTGAGATATATAAAAGTGCAAACCGGAGAACTATCAGAAAACTTTGGCATGGAAATCAGTATATTTATTACGAATAATGTAAAGAGTACAAAAATCAGAACAAATCAGGAACCTTGCAGAAAAATCAGGATAAATTGAGTGTTCGTCCGGATATCAGGGAGCGTGCTAAAAAGTCTGGGAAATCCTGAAAAATCAGGAAGATTGGCATCTCTGCTAATGAACAATTACTCGAATCATCCATAGGACGGTTATTGAGTATAAATGTACCAACAAGGACCAAGAGTTTGTTTTTTGACATAACATTACTTTTTTTTAATTGAGGATACCGAATCCGAAATCATGTCACGTTTGAACGTTAACAACAATTTATGTTGCGCACGGGTTTTGATGATTCGTATACCAATCGAATCGGAAATTGTATGTATTGTGCAAAATTTGTATGAAATGTTATACATTTTGATTCCCTAGCCCGTGAATGATTCAAATGGGCGAATTCAACTATAATTCAACCCACTGCTGCCATTCTGTTACCCAGTATTGCCCCAATCAGCGATCAGTTAATAATCTTCTTTAATGATGATATCATACACAGCGGTTTGGCATGATATGAATTACGAAAGAAAAATGCCTTCAGAGAGTCGATACTGTTCTGTACAGAAAACAAATCCAGGGCTGAGGCTTGTTGTTTTTATGCGTGGCATTGATACTGGTTACGACGTGTCCTGAACACAACTCTCTAATATTTATCGTGAAGCATCAGGTGGCAGCAAAACGTGCAGAGTTGAAATGATA
The DNA here is from genome assembly GCF_029784135.1 of Toxorhynchites rutilus septentrionalis. Lineage (NCBI taxonomy): Eukaryota > Metazoa > Arthropoda > Insecta > Diptera > Culicidae > Toxorhynchites > Toxorhynchites rutilus. Next base: position 248,661,065 of record NC_073746.1, read on the forward strand.
CATTGTTTAAGCTTTTCAAGAGAATCAATTGTTTCTATGAATTAGAGAAGTGGCTTCTAAAATCTGACACTAAAAAAAATCGTTAGGGGATGGCAAAGACAAGATCGCATTGTTAACGTAGGGCTACGAAATTATTTTATCAAAACACTTTGCGCCTGTTTATCACTTTAGATATTATGTCAAAAAATTATATTAATAACTTTTGAGTAGAATTTTTGGTGACTCCGAAAAGGACCGACGTGGTTGTGGTTTTGTGGAAGCAGTTGATGATGGTTGATGCATTATTGTTTTCGCGAAAACAATACACAAGCTGGTCATTAGAGTGCCAATGGAAAAAGTGACCTTCGAATTTTCAAAAGGGACTTTCGTCAAAATGTTGATTTCCACGAAAATCTACACTATGCAAAATATCAGTTCAAGTGGACTTCATTTATTCATGCAATTCGAAACATTTGGCATCCTTTTTTTAAAACCACGATGGGTGGTTTTTCGGTTTTCAAAAAACTCGAACGTTGACGGCTGTGGGTCACTGGTAAATGAAGTCCGATTTAGCTGATATTTTGGATAGGGTAGTTTTTCGTGGGAATGAACATTTCTATGAATTTTTCGTTTGAAAATTCGAGATGTGTGTGTTGGATCGACAGCGCGAAAGCGGAGGCTCTGCTCGGGTGGCGCATAGGTTACAGGTGGAAACGTGTCTGGATGATTCAACTTGTATGTTCACAGCGGGAATTCTTTTAGAAAAATAGTTCTGAAAATAAACGATAAATTAACTACCGCTGCTTGGTGAATGGTGGAACAAAACACTTTGTGACAGGAGCCAAGAATAAACATATGCGCTGTATTTTCGTTCAAGTTATCACAATTGAAATTCGTTTGCAGCTGTTGCCGTTTTTTATAAAAAAGTTGTGGTTTGTGTGCCTACAAAATACGATTTGCAAACATCATTTTTGCTATGATGCAAAAATACAGATGATAATCATGTGAAGGTCCTAAAAGTTGCAATCATGATGAATACGATTAGACCGACCGAAACCGGGAACCGGCATTCGTTGAATTTTGCTTGTTAGGTATAGAAGAAAGTCTTTTCCGCCTCGAGTTGTGAGGCCAGATAGTTTCAAAAAGCAGACAACGTTGTGTGTTTTCTGGTATCTTTTGACAACCGGTGAAACTGTTAAAAGTTAACTTTATCGAAAACTCTGTTCCAAAAACAACTGGACCTGGCAACACGAAATGATTTTACTGGATGATAATGCCCCGTCGCATGCAGCTAGATCGCCGGCGGATTTCTTTTTTGAGGCATCAAGATCAAAGAGACCAAGATCAAAGGGAAGAACTCTTTTATATGGTTTTAGGAAAGCTGAGACTTTTTTTGCATTACATATCAAAAATATGAAAAAAAGGGAAAGGTATTTTTTGGTCGTTGGTATAATGTTATGCAATAAAACATATACCGTCGATGGGGGTGAAAAATGGGTCATGGCAAAAACGGAGAATGTGACTATTAGTAATATCTTGACAATTATTGCAAATATTTTTGAAAGCTGCGAACCGTTTATATATAATCATTTCAAATATTTTTATAATATTTTAATATTTCAAAATCAAATATAATCATTTCCATCGCACTTCTAGGTGGATTGACACTATTTTCGTAACTCAAATAATCATTGAAGAGACTTACATGTTGTAAAATTATTTTGAACTTATTGAAAAATTTATTTCTAAACATAATTCCTAAAAGAAAACAATATACATTACTTTAACCCCCTTCTTCTTCTCATCCGGCTTGCAATGTGTTGTACTATGACGCCACTTTCAACCCGGAAACAATGCACGAATTCATCACGAAAATTGAACGTACAACAACATCAAAACATGGCTAAAGAGGGCAAAGGATCACAATAATTGGAAAATTGATGATAAGAAGATAATTTTATAAGATAAGCCAAGGATAATATTATCCGGGTCCGATGGTTTCACACGCAAATGGCGACCGGCGAAAATCCTAAAAGGGAGCGTTTGAAGCCAACAGTCATATATGGAGTAAATTATTGCAACATCATAATTTTCCAAGTGACTCAACTATTTTTTACCGTTTCCTGTGCAGGTAAAGTCATGGTTTGTCATGTTTCATGGTTCATGGTTTAATGACATCGTATTGCGTCGAAGAACTCGAATTCATTGACGGAACAAAGGAAAAAAGTTGTTTATTGAACACCTTAACCCAACCTTAAGAACATTTGTTTCGATGCAACTAAGTGGAACGAAAACGCACCAAAAACTACAGCTTAGCTTATTGAATAGATGCCAAGGCCATGTCAAGCTGTCATTCATGTCAAACGTGGTCACACAAAAATATTAAGTGGATCTCTAGAATACAGTGGATATACGTTTTTGCCTAATTTTTACTGTTCTTCCAAACATAATTTCACATGACTGTGATTTAAATTTCTCTTTATCGATAGAAAAATAAACATCTTGATAAATTGTATTGCATTATTTTGCAAATAATCCACATTTGAAGGAAATTTGAAAATTGAATAGGAGTGAATTTTTTTTCCTATACTGTATTTGATCTTATGGCACATATCCTCGTGCCATCCTCGACCTCTTTATATTTTATTCTCAGTTTGAAGGAGACCAAGAAAAGATTGTTTGAAAGAAAAACTTTCGTCGGAGTCGACGTTCCATTATATTCATTGAAGCACTACTAGAGATGTTAATGAATTAGTTCAATCATTCAACGACACAAATCTATTTTCGTACATCAGATGGAAGGGTTCCACTGCATCTCCATAATTCCGTCAATAAATACGCTCACATTGTTCCTCCCACCTATAAACGTGAATTCCCATTTTTTCAAATCCTCTTCCGCCCACATTGCAAAAATCGGAGCTACAGTGTGATGGAAACAAAGATCTAGTATTTTCACTCAAAGTATTGCTTTCATAATTGCTGCTTTTCAACACCTTTTTCTACGTGACACCACCTGATGCAACAATTTTGGGATGATATGGTCCCATTTTCCATCCAATCATTTTCGCGTTGAAGGCTTCGATGAATTGCGAGCCATTATTAATTTTCCAATTTGCACGTGTTGACGTCATCTGAGGCTGAAAACTTTTTTTCTTCTTTTCTTCAGTTCGGTAATCCAGTTGATGTGTGAGTGTGTGTGGTTGGCAGATGGATTTAAACCCCGTCGACAAGATGGAGGACAATTAACCTCCCCAGATTTCGATCGTTGCTAGCATTAGAGTTTTTTTTCTTCTTGCACTAACAAAACTAGGGCGAAACTTCCATAAAGTCGAAATTTATTTCATTATTTTTGTCACAATTCATTTCAGGAGTAAAATTAGACGAGCGCGCACTGTGTAACTTCATTTCGCAGGTGACATTCTTCTTCTATCGACATTTGACCTATTTTCACATTGATGTGGAGTAAAATCTATCTTCTGCCGTTTAGTGCACTTTAACTTGATATGTTATTTTGCACTTCCACAAAACTTCCCATACCGACCGTTCTCACTTGTTTCACTAAGGTGCAACTAGTGAATTTTCAATATGTGTTATTTGCACTTTTTCTGTTTCGATATGTGAATTTGCAGATTTTCCCTTTTCTTGGGGAATTTTCACTTGCGCCACGCGTGCAGAATCACCGCCTCGAGCCAACTGAACGAGTTTCGTGATTTTCACGGTGCTCGGTGATTTTTTCCAATTCCCAACAGCTAAAGGGAGCGAAGAGATTTGCCGTGAAAAACAGTCGCACGAGATTGCACGAGAGTTCGGCGTGTGTGCGTGAAATGCGCGTGTGGCTGGCTTGCAAACTCGAATCCATCAACCACTGTGCTGCGCGCTGGTGTGTTTACAAAGGAAAAGTGGAGTCTCGGACCGATTTTTGCTGCAGTTTTTCTGGCCGTTTCGCTGTGACCGACTACGTTTCGTTAAGCGAACGGAAAATACGCCACACTTGCTGCCAATGGGAAGAAACAATGTTTGTTGACCTGGCGTGGGCGCGCTGTACTTGCGGCGTAGTATGACGCGTTGGCTGATCATATGGTCGGTTTTCCGTGTCGTGTGCTCTAGTGAATAGCGCGCTAGTGGCTGTGTTCACTCATTAGCTCATCTGATTCATGCGCTAGATATGTTCAAAAACATAAGTATGGCCATTGTCCCGAAGCTTCTATTCATGCTAGAATACAGAATTGAAATTGAAATCAAGAAATATCTCGTAATCGTAATATTCGTGAAATAGAAATATTGGTCGTGGATGTGACTACACATTGGTTCTATTAAGTAATGTGTTTCCTCCATATTTGAAGTGGTACGATTCACAGACCGAATAATTTAAAGTCGTAACACGTATTTCCTCGTAGTATTAGGTGGTCCAAATTCTGCATTTTTAACGTTATGTAATTTGTGCACGGATTTTGTTTCAATAAATATTTTTTCGACATTTTTATATTCGGCGAAGTGCTGCTCTGCAACTGTATGTCCCACCCAAGCAGAAAGATTCACGATTGAAACTACATTGCTGCATTACTAGATGAAAACAAATTGCCTACGTCTTGATTTGCGAGGGCAAGAATGAAAGATCAATCAATCATCTTCAACTGTTTCTACAAAACCATACATTGATTCTTTGAAATTTTTCGGTGCATTCTGAAGTAATATCCGGCATAATAAAAAGCGAATTGATTTTTTTTCAGGAAAGAGCTTGTGTGATTTCAGGAATGCTTTCGGAATTATTGGTGACTTTTTCTGATCGTCAAATTGATTTTCGTGAATTCGAGCATTGTTTTCGGGTTAAAACAGGTGTCGAATTACCGCGTTTTTCAAACCGGGTGTATTTGGCAACCGGTTTTTCCATGTGCTTTTTTGGTAACTAGCTGACCCGGCAAACTTCGTCCCGCCCAAAATTTGTTTTTTTATCAATACCTTCAAACATTCACGTTTTCTTACTATGAGCAAGTTAATGGGTCCAATCGCAGAACTATTCATTGATTGATCTTCTGTTAGACCCCGTTGAATTTACCTTTTACTATAAAATTCCTAGTATTTCTAACAAAACTCATCATTATAATATCAGATTATTTTCAGACACAATACTCGTTCAAGATTTTTCAATCACTTGCAAATAACATGTTTCTTCGTTACATGGAATAAATGTTTTATACAGAAAATATGATAGAATAAAGACAGCCCTAAATCGGACAACTCCTTCCTCGAGTTCTGCTCTTATCAACACATCCGGCGAACCCTTTTTTTTGTATAGATAGAAGAAGATATATGAGTTACGAACAAAGATCAATTTCGCGAGCGCAAACATCAAATGGACTAACAGCACTTGTCACTATGTAATTGTAGAACATATGGGAATTTAATTTTCCGATTTTTCCCTTTTTCCTTTAGAGTTCTTTGCAATTCTCATGTTTGGTTGGAATATTGACGGAGGACTACGTCTAACCGGAAGATATAGGGGGTGAAATGAAAATCTAGGCACTGAACAAGTAGGAAAAAATTTTGAACGCTTATAACTCGAGCATTTCTCAATAGATCGCAAAGGTGTTTGCATCAATTGATAGGAAATATATCTACGCATCTATCATAACGAATAACATTTCATTTTTCTTGAGATAAACAATTGAATAATTGTGAAATATCAAGCATTGTCCAAATGCACTATGTGCATTTGGACAATGTAATGCAGAAATTTGTGTTTCATTTGTATGGCAGAATGCCCCCCCCCCCCCTCTAGAGAGTGGGGTGGTGAGTCTAATCACCATAGAAACATTTATTGCACCCTTAAACCTCAATATGCCTAATTTGGTTACATTTGCTTGATTAATTCTCGAGTAATGCAGAAATTTGTCTTTCATTTGTATGCCTACTATACTTCTGCTTCTGCCAGCGAGCGGTTAACAAAATTTTTTCGGTTTGGGAGGAGAAAATTTATTGCGAAACGGTTGCGCATCCGCAAAAATTTTTCATACATTAGTTTTTTTTTTCTTTTCAGGGATACATAGCACGAAGAGACATATTTTTTTTGTTTGCACTCGCACTTTGCATACAAAGAAATCGTCACTAGAAATGAAAAAAATGACACTAGGAACAATTTCAACAATGTTTTCTCCATGAATGACAAATTAGAAATTTCTAAAATTAATTATTGGGCCCTATTTTGTAATTCAAGTTGAATAGAATTTGGCTCGTTAGCTCTATTTTGCTGTTATAGATACAGTCGGGTGAAGGCTGTCGGCATAATTTTTCGAGATGTATGGTTTGCTTGTTGCTTTCCTGATATTTCGCTTTGGGGAACATTTCGGCAACATTTCAAAATATGCAAATCGCAACACATGACGTTCGAGAATGAACTCGATTTGTATAGTTCTTCTTGGATGGCACTAACGTTCCCAGTGGAAATGTTGCCGTCTCAACGTACGTATTACTAGCGTAATTTTAGTTAGTAGTACTTAGTTGAGATTTCTATGCCAAATAACACGCCTTGAATGTATAATTCTAAAGTGGCAAGTTCTAGAATACGCGTGATCATAGTGCTAGTCGGAAGAAATTTCATTGACGAAAAATCTCCCGGCCAGAACGGGAATCGAACCCGAACCCCCGGCATCGTTATAGTTATAGGGATCGAATTGACCGTTCGATTCAAATTACATAATTACATTTCCGATAGATAGTTCTTATTAGTGATACGTGATTAGTGATAGTCGGCTCTTTATTTGAAAATGCGAAACAGGGAGAAACTGTATGTGTGCATGAAGCAAATAAAGGTTTACATTTTAGGGAGTAATACACGCATTTTTACATAAAAATAATGAACAATGATTAAATTCTCCGTACACAATGTATTTTCCCTAATAAAGTATCAAGTTTTCTGCAAAGAATATTGAACAGATTTTTCTTCTGTTCAGGATTTTGAAATTTTTTGGGATATGTTGAAAAAAAAATAATAGTAAGAGTAAGTACTACGAATTCAAATAAGCATAGAACATCAATCAATTATACTCACTCAAGATTTGAAAAAACTAAAACTGTCCTCAGGGGTGATAATCTGAGGGAGGGTACACTTATTTCACCACAAATCAAACCATTACTAACGAAATGGACTGATATGCGGAATCGTTTCGAATCGATCACAATCACGTTTCTTACGTTTGGTTATCATCAAACTCTAAACAGTATCCTCAATTGACAAGGTATGTTAGACTTTATCTTTCTGCTCCTTGCAGTTGTGTTTACTGTGAAAGACTGATCTCTGAAACTGGCTGGTGTATGAAGCAAAGCGTAATCGGTCAGATGGAAAATTTATAATAAAAGAATAATAGTCATAGTGTCAATGAATTAATGTTATGAGTTAATATTAATTTAATTTCGACAACAATTATTTTCCTTTAATTATCCCTCTTATACTCGACGGCATACGGTCTAACAGACTGAGAATCAATAATTTTGTTTTGAAACTGAATTAAGTTGAAGAAAAAATATTTTCTGTTGTATCGTTTGATTATATATTTTTTTACTTTAATCCTTTATAAGGCAGTGGAAACTAGGCATCGAATCGACTCTCACTTCAAGGAAAATCACCAAAGCAAGAGCACCAGGCAAAAAATCATCGAAATCGAAATCATCTTACAAAAATATCTTGAGACGAACCTTCTGAGAACGAAACGTTAAACGAAACGAAAGCGATGGAGCTGAATAAAATTTTGATGATATGAGTTGATGAAAATTCAATTTCTATTACATTTTGACATGTCAGTAATCACATCCTATTTTTAATCACGTGTGAATGACAGTCTTCCGAAAAACATCTACACATGTCCACGCGATGTGAAAATTCCATGTTCTTGTTTGAATTCGAACATGATTTTCGCTAGTGTTGAATGTCTATCCCAAACACGAACAATGATACACAAACATAAACATTTGAAAACAAACACGATGTTTATAATTCAAGAAAATCATGTACAAACATATCACCCGATGTCGCAGTATTCATTGCTTTCGTTTCGTTTCTTTTCATACACGGAAAGAAATTATTCATCCCAAAACATTTCTTCGTAGAATACTTTTTCACAGAAACGAACTTGAAATTTAGTTCGCATTTCAAAAATTGCACGAACTAAGAGGCTATGAGTTCATGCACCAAAATATATATTTTTATTAAGGCTCAAATGGCGTCAGCCTAACGGGGCCGGGAATTCAATATTTTGACAATGTTTGCTTACAAGTATGTTAGTAATATGTAGCCGATTACTCGCGGTTGGCTCGAGGTTAGTATTACAAGTGTTCTCATAATTGGGATGTTGCAGTCTTCAGTGCTCTGTACGTGTGCCCGACATGGGATACTTCCTATTGGGATGCAGCTGACCGTTAATCAGCAACGCCCCCCTAGTCCGCACCCCATATCTAGCGTGGTGCGTCTTTTTCGACTCGAGGAATCCAGGATAAAATGATCACTAGCCGGCGCAATCATCAGCTCGTGTAGAGTTGTCATGAGCGGTACAACCTTTGGCTCTTGTTGAATCATCAGTGGACTGCACAACCTTCGGCCCGTGTATCTGTAAAGAGTGTGTTTATGTATTGCCGCGACTAAGTAAAAGTTTATAGATCGTTCATGCACATTTTGCAAGTCTGATTAAATAATCCTTGGTTTCGTTCAAAGAAAACACTCTCTGAATAGAAAGAAGCTTTCTATTTTTTTGCGTGCATGTTGTCAATTAAAGTCTGAGGAGCCGACTGCATAGCGGGCGACGTCGTAGAAATGCTGACCAAAAAAATAAATACCCAAAAATTAGTTTTAGATGCAACCTTCAGCGGCACACAGCAGAACCAGCAGAGAAATTTCAGCGGCTAAAACACACCATTAATTTCTCGATGTTATCACAAACTGAATGAAGGAAAAAACTAAAAGCTACACTTACACTGCACTACATATGCTATGTGTGCATGCGATTGCATCATCCTTTCTTCTCCTCTTCTCCGCTCGTTTTATAGCTCGGGTCGCGATCGTCGCGAATAAGCAGTATTGGCCATTTGTATTCAAAGATCCAGCCAAAATTGTTGCTCCCGTGGTCGAGTGGTTAGCGTCACGCCTAACATGTCACTGCTGAATAATTCAATTTTAGTACTTGTTCAAAAGCTAATAATAGGGAATGTTACATGAGTTCAATATATAAATTGATGCGTGCACTAAATAATGATATCAAATGTGAAAAACTCTCATATCAATCGATGTTTATTTTGTTCAGAACAGAAAAAGAGGTTTATTTTATTTGCCCAATATTTTAGACGAAGCATCCATTGTCATGAAAGCATTTTTTCCATGTCAACATACCAACACACCACGCGTTGAGTGGTGGTGGTGTGGTGTCCGATTCGCTTCTTCTACTCTACGCACTGCCGGTGCTTGGGGTGAAAATGCAAGAGAAACTGTACACCATGTTCGAACATCATGTGAAACATTGGGATTAAACATCGTATGTCCAAACATACCACGAATACAAACATGTCACATTTTCTAACATAGGTACGAAAAAATCATGTTTGTACTCAAACACAAAACTATGAACAGCAGCGTGAACTTGTTTATTCCGGACGCAGTGTTTTTTGTGAAACATGGAAGACTGGTGAATGATGTTTAACATCATTAACATAAACATACATGAGGAATAACACATATTTTAAGAGATAAACCAGCCTACAGCTGAAAGTCTCTGTAATAAAGAATGAAACAACACATATTTACCATAGATCAAAAATTAACTATTGAAACAGTTGATAAAATTGGTGGCAAACTAGTTGCCATTGCACGTTAACCTCAAAAACACTGTTTTACGCTGCCTTGTAAATTCACTTTATTGCGCCTTTGGTTATGCAAAAATCAAAACAGTATCTTTAGGGCAGTGAAATTTTTTTTTTATATAGAGTTACAAAGAAAAAAAAATAAAATTTGGTTTTTTAATCAAAACTGCATGATCATACACAATAGATCCTAAATAGTAGTGATGAAAAGGATAGTGTTTTGGCCGGATACCGGATACCGCATATCTGGCCAGCTTCGAGGCCAGATAGCCGGAAATCCGGCGGCCGGATATTCGGTTCTTTATTAGCAAATAGAAAATTGAGAGAAACGACATGTGATATGGTGCAAATAAAGTTTTTAGTGTAAGGAAGAAATAAACACATTTTAGAATAAAATTTTTGAACGAATATTAAATTTTTCGTTTAGAATAAGTATCCAATTTAGCTTTGCGCAATAGCGATATCGTAACCAATGAGGTTATACCGAGGTGCGATTATTGCTAATTGGAAAAAATCTTATTTAATACTGTATCATGTTTTCTACAAGGAATTTAAAATAGTTTTATTCTGATAATGGTTTTATATTATTATAAATAGGTTTTTGTGAGTGTTTTGAGATAATTCGAATACTGGTCGAGTAAGAGTAAGAGTTACATGCAATCAGCAATTAATTATTTTCATTGGGATTGAGAACAAACTTGGAACTGTCTTCAGAGATGGTAGTCTGAGAGGGGGTACACACTTCACTACAAATCGAAACTATTATGATCGTGGGTAACCCGCAGCCTATCACTTGAACAATTAGTCGCTGCAATGCCCAAAAGTTTGGTCACCCCTGTTTTAGACTGATAGTGTACATTAAAAGATAATGTTGTGTTGAATTACAGAGGCTTTAGAATGAAGATAATCATTTGTCACAATAGCTTTCAAATGATATACATCCCCCTATCAAAGACAACGAAAGAGTTGAATCTAAACTTCTATTAGTTCGTGTTTTGGTGCTCACGAACCAAATGACTGAAAATCACGATTGTGTAACATTTACCCAAAAGCCGTTAGCCGGACGACAGCTACCAGAAAAACATTCACCCGAATTCCGATCACCCGAATCTATTCGAATGATCTTTTACCCGAATGCAACATTCGTTATTCATGTATTATTTACAGCTATATTATATCAGAACGTATATAAATATTTAATTTTGATAAGCATTATTAGAAATATCACATTTGTATATGAACTGGTAGAAAAAAATAGTATAATGAGTGGATAGAGCAAAAATGAAAAAAGCGGCATAACGTCAACGCGGATTCACTGAGTAAAAAAATCTTTCTGAGTTTATTCATAAATGTCATTCTGAAATAGTATTTTTTTATTTCGTAGTCTCACGTCAACCAATGCGGCTGCGTGCGCCATACAAATAAAACAAATTTCTACATTTCTCAAGAATTATTCAAGCAAACGAAACCAAATTTAGCATGTGAAGGTTTTAGGGTGCAATAAATGTTTTTATGGTGATTAGATACTACTTTTAAGAGGGGGGGGGGGTTCTGTCATACAAATGAAACACAAATTTCTACATTACCCCATTACATCAATCAAGCAAACGAAACCAAATTAGGCATATGAAGGTTTTAGGGTGCAAAAAAATGTTCCTATGGTGGTTCGACACTCCTCCCCCTCTCTCAGGAAGGGCTGTCATACAAATGAAAAACAAATTTCTGCATAACTCGAAAACTAATCAAGCAAATCGAGCCAAATTTGGCATGTGAAGATTTTAGGGGGCACGAAACGTTTCTATGGTGAATGGACACTCCTCCCCCTCTCTAAGGGGAGAAGAGAGGAGGGGTCTGTCTTTATTCTATCATATTTTCTGTATAAAACATTTATTCCATGTAACGGAGAAACATGTTATTTGCAAGTGATTGAAAAATCTTGAAGGAGAATTGTGTCTGAAAATAATCTGGTATTATAATGATGAGTTTTGTTAGAAGTACTAGGATTTTTTTAGTAAAAGGTAAATTCAACGGGGTCGATTAGAAGATCAATCAATGTACAGTTCTGCGATTGGACTCATGAACTTGCGCTTAGTAAGAAAACGTGAATGTTTGAAGGTATTGATAAAAAAACAAATTTTGGGTGGGACGAAGTTTGCCGGGTCAGCTAGTGTTTGATAAACTAAATTAACACGTTAAGTCCCCACCGAAATAGGGAACCGACAATGAACTTTTCGTCTGACCCACAATAGTTTTCCAATTTGTACCTCCAATATGTTCCCGAAAGACATAATCCTACGTCAAAAACAAAAGTAGCGAATGCCGCAAATGCTACTTTTGTCGCATTTGTTTTACGATCTGCAACTCTGAGAACAAAACGGTAAAAGGGACTTGCACTTGTTACAATGAGAATAATGTTATTTTGGGAATTGTGATATTGTTTTCAAAACTAATAATATTTGGTGTATGTATTGCTTTTTGATAAAATTTATCACTAAAATTCGATCTATGTTCTAATACTGTTAGGGTCGACTACATCCAGCATTGGCGAATAGTGGGGCCATGTCTGGATCTCCTTGTACAGCCTGTCTCCCGGACATTCAGTGGGTCGGACTTGTCGATGACCGATCAAGGTATAGTTAGCTGCTATTATGTTGTGCCGGACTCCGTAATCAATGAAACTCTGCACTGCTAGTAGCATATTTTTGGGTGGCAGGTCAACTGGAGAATTTGAAGAATGATTAGACACTACCGAAAATGCAACCATTGGAAGTAAAAACTCACATCTCCAATCACCGATCATACAAATCCCAACGCTTTTGTCGTTGTACCTTGGAGCATGAGCACCAACCACGTTGAAGCCCCGCCCTTGATATACCCGGCCATCACCTCCCACCGCGAAACTGTATCCGATGTCGTTCCAGCCTCGATCGAGTTGGTGGAACCGTTGCATACTCTGCATAGCTTTTCGGCACTCCTGATAATCGAAGCAGGCAGCTGGCTCGTATGAGTGGTGAATGATTACGTACGGAATCGGGCCGGGGAATTTCTCCACGGATCGTGGAGGCATTGCGTCCCATGCTTCTCGCGTTACATAGGGCACTGTTAGGACACAATAGATTGAGATCGATTAAGCTGTGGATTTCTGTGAATATATATGAAATATGATTATCATTATATAAAAAAAATATCGAAATAAATTTAAAGAATGAAAATAAACGGTGTGTCACATCAAATTGCATCACGGAAAAAACGCTGTAGAAATTAAATTTTTAGGAATTATATCTTCAGCTTTCGCTTATAATCAGATAAGAGTGTAAAGATCACGTTGGCCATGCTTCACTGTCAATTTTTCGTAAATTTGGAAAAATGTCGTCGAACGAAAAAGAACGTCGTGAATTAATCCTGTGCACTCATTTCGAGAATCCGGAGTTGTCACATCGGGACATCGGTAAGATGCTGGGAATCGTTCAATCCACGGTCAGCAGAGTACTAAAACGATACTTCGAGAACCTAACCATCGACCGGAAGGTGAAGAACGGCAAAAATGGATGCTCCGTCAGTGAAAAAAATCACAAGCGCGTAGTTAAGCAGTTTAGACGTGATCCGAGAAGTTCGGTCTGGGATGTCGCCAATAAGCTGAATTTGTCAAGTTCATTCGTCCAGCGGACCAAGCAGCGGGAGGGCCTGCGTACATACAAGGTTCAGAAGGCTCCTAACCGCGACGAAAGGCAAAACATGGTGGGGAAGACGCGAGCCCGGAAGCTGTACACCGAAATGCTGACGAAGCCGCATTGCCTGGTAATGGACGACGAAACCTACGTCAAAGCGGACTTTCGTCAGCTGCCGGGCCTGTTGTTCTTCTCCGCAGAGGACAAATTCAGCGTTCCGGAGGAGATTCGCAAGCAGAAACTATCCAAGTTTGCCAAAAAGTACATGGTGTGGCAAGCGATCTGCTCTTGCGGAAAGCGGAGCGCCCCCTTCGTGATGACCGGCACGGTAAACGGGCAGGTTTACCTTAAGGAGTGCCTACAGAAGCGCTTACTACCACTATTGAAGCAGCACGAGGGCCCGACCATCTTCTGGCCGGATCTCGCTTCGTGCCACTATTCAAAGGACGTGTTGGAGTGGTACGAAGCCAACGGGGTCACCTTCGTGCCAAAGGAAATGAACCCGCCCAACGCGCCGGAGCTTCGCCCAATAGAGAAATATTGGGCGATTATGAAGCAGGCCCTCCGGAAGAACCCAAAAGTTGTCAAATCGGAGGCGGACTTCAAGAGAAAATGGATTTCTGTTCAAAAAAAACTACAACCTGACGTTGTACAGAACCTTATGGACGGGGTAAAGAGGAAGGTGCGAGCATACGGGGTTGGGCTCGAAGTATGAATAAAAAGAAAATGCCAAAAGTTGTTTAATAGTTTATATTTTACTGATTAAAATTTTCAAAAGGATCGGTCTACTGGGCGAATTTCTACAGCGTTTTTTCCGTGATGCAATTTGATGTGACACACCCTTTATTTAGTCGCATGACAATCCAAACAGTGCTAGCAGGCCAGTCGTCAACGCCAGTAATCAACGATAAAATGTATTATTCTTAGGCTGAAAATATATTTAATAAAGAAAGAATAAAAATGTATTATTATTATGTATTATTTAATTGGCACCTTTGACGATCGGTTGACTCTAATTGATTTTTTGATATAAAAATAAGCTGTTAGAGTACCAGGACCATAAAAAAATATCCACGTTTCCAGCCGCCCGGTTTCAACTTTTTTTTTATACCAACAATTATTTTTTTTGGCTCACTTAGCAATCCAGCTCTAACAGAGTCGAATTCATTCGTGTACATTTTTTTATCCTAAGATTATTTCTGTTGTATACTACACTGTTACCATTTTGAGGCGTAAGGGTATCGCTATATATCGATAAACATTTGTTTTTAATCTATAATACAGAAGTCGTTTAGACGTAAGAGAATTCCAATTCTATCGATACACAACACATGTCGCCTTTTTCGGCGCAAGAATATTGCTATTGTTCGAATATTCACAGTTGGGCTGTTCACAGCGGGACTGTTGATATGAAGCTTCCTTTGATGCGTTATTAATAGTGCCAATTACCGATGCAGCAGACCGAAAATGTGAGCAGTAAGGGACTGGGATTACCGACACATGATGATTGTTGCGTGGACATAGTAGCTAGAATAACACACTAAGATGGTCAGTTGAGGGGCCCTGAGTTATGAGCTCATGATCGTTCGCTTAGTAGCGGACACGCAACCAATTAGGCTACGAAGACCCCCTTTTTTCTACTTTTCGACTTTTGGTTAATTTGAAATTTTATATTTTTTCATGCAACGTCAGAGAAAAGTGACCATAACATTACAAAAACGCAATTATTTACATTGTCTTCATAGATGAGCTCTCGAGCACACAAGGTTAATATAGAATATTGGTTCGAAGCTAACATTTACTATTTGCATTCCTCCTGAAACTCATTGAAAGTCGTTTTCTAATTTGATGTTTACTATTTTTACCGTGATTTGCCTATATTAATGATATTCGTAACTGATCTGCACATCATGTGGCATAAATTACGAATAACTAGCGCGAAGCGTCTGTTTTACATTCTGTTTCAAAAACAAAATACACCTTCGCTAACATTGATACACTCAGGTGTGACTAGTTGGTCTGACCAAACAAAAACATCACGAACCAGGCCAGGTGTGCTCCCACACTAACAAAACACAAACTTCAGCATAACTCGAAAATTAATAGAGCAAATGGAACCAAAATTGAAATGTGCATTTAATAGTATTAATACAGGGTAACTTCGATATAACGTATATTTTACTTTCAAAATTGTACGTTGCATCGAATTGTACGTTATATCGAAGCATAACAAAGAACTCAGAAACATAGCTTATTATTTTATTGTGTTGCTGTTTGAGTAAGGTTAATGAATAAATTAACTAGAAGACGAAGCCCACCTTTCTCATAATGTTTCCCTTCGTACTGTTCATTAAAGTTTGATTCATTCAGAATCCGGAATCTCAAAACAGTTGTATTTCGGGATTGGTTAAAGGTACAAAACAAGCTTTTGTATCAAATTACAAATAATTTATTGTTCTTCAAAAAAAATATATTCAAAAAATTATTCCTTTGGAATTCGAAAATTATCGAAGTTCCCCTGTAGTATAAGAAATGTTTCTATGATGGTTTGACACCCCTCCCTCCTCTCGAAGGATAAGGAGGGTCCCATACAAATATTATACATATTTCTACCAATCAAATTAACAGCCAAACATGTCAATTAAAAATACTCGGAAAACTCTGAATGAAAATAGGAAAATTCGAAAATTGAACTCCCAAATGTCCTACAATTACATCGTGATAAGCGCTTTTAGTCCATTTGATGTTTGCGCTAATGAAATTGACCTGTGTTCGAAAGTTGAAATGGATTTTAATGTGATAAAACGCACTCCTATATCGACTTCTAACTATATAAATTAAAATTAATCGCCAAATGTGTTGGTAAGCACAAAACTCGAGGAAGGAATAGTCCGATTTGAGCTTCATTTTATTTTATTTTCTGTATCAAACATGTATTCCATGTTACGGAGAAACATGTTATTTACAAGTACACTTTTTTATGCGATTTTTTGTGTTACGCTATTCGCTCAAAATTACGCGATTTTTTATGCGATTTGCTTGAAGCTAAGCGATTTTTTTACACAATTTGCTCATGTCGGTGAAGATACCAATAAAAAGATACCAATAAAATAACTTCTTGTAGCTTCTTCTTGTAGTATTTTTTGTAGCCGATGGAATAACAGTTTTATCATTTGAATTAGAAGCTCCTCATCTTACGAGAATATTCTGAGATGGTGGAGTCTTGGTATTGACCCATCTGGTCATGGAAACCATTTGAAATTTCAAGAAATTTACGAAAATGGACTAGTCCTAAGGCTAATATTTTTTAGAGGCGATGGAATGACAATTTTTCATTTGTATTAGAAGCACACCATCCTACAAGAATATTCTGAGATGGCGGAGTCTTGGAATTCTGGTCATGGGAATCATTTGAAATTTCAAGAAATTTACGAAAATGGACTAGCCCTAAGGCTAATATTTTTTAAGCTGGTCAAAGGCATGTCAAAATGGTCGAAACGAACAAAAATCACTCGTTTCGAAATGCGCAATGTCACCCCAGGTCGGGTCCCCCGTGAACACAGGGTTGAATTCCAACATTCCAAGAAAAACACTCATACGGCACTTCGAAAATTCTAATTTTTCACCACAGCACCACAGCATCACAGTCCACTTCTGACAATTTTCAGTCAGCAGCATGAGCAAGAAAAAACAAATGGTAGTGACGGAATCGTTGTAAGTATTTACATTTTCTCGACCTAGAGGTGAGATTCTATGACGGAAATCAGAGAATTGGCTTTCGAGCTGACCGAAAAGAACGGAGCATTCGTTCAATAAACCAACTCAACTGGCTGGAAAAGCCTAGCTTAGCAGTTTTGAAAACGTAATCCGAATCTGTCATTCCGGATGCCGGAAGCTATTTAAGACATGAAAAAATGAGAAAAATTAGAAAGGCCTTCTAGATGATTTTAGTCAAGCCTTTTTGTTCAATAATTTGTAACCTTTTTGAAGACCTCGAAAACCAGTTGAGTACATCAACTTGAATTTCAAAATATAACTTTTCAGATAGTGTCCATCTTTCTTACCCCAAGTATCCATCTTTCCCTTGTAGTGTCCGTCTTTTCCCATCCTTTCTTATGTTTTCAGATGCCAGACACGTCAATTCAGCAAACATTTTTTTGCCTCAGAAATAATTCTAAATTTCATGTCTAAATGTGTATCAACACTCATTATGATTTCTAATCCTATACTGTCATGTTATTCGTAGAAACTTGAATCAATTTCGATCATTGCTAAGGTGAGTCTCATAAATTACTTAGCTTGAATGTAGATACTATCTTTCCCGGACTATAAACAACTCCATACAGATATCCATTTTGATTAGATTCAATATTACAAAATATGAAATTAGTTCATTAGTTATATTTTCACGTATTTTTTATTCTAAATATAACACATACTTAAAGTTACTTTTACGGAATGTTCTTCCTGCGAGAACGAAGATCATTTCACTAAAATATGATTTTCATTTTCCGGCCTCAAACTATGATGTAACTAAGTTCCGGAAATTTGCTTCACATTATCATAAGGGGTTCTAAGTTTTCTTTCTATTGCTTTATAATTTGAAAAAAAAACCATAGTGCATTTCAGCAATTCCAAATGAAATCGTCCTAAAAATGCAGATTTTAAAAATTTGTATTTTTGATTTCAATGAAAGTGTGTATTCCGTTTGGGTTGGAGGACCAGGAGTTTTTCACAGCAATTGGGATTTTTTTGACTCAAGCGTAACTTTCGAAAAGGGCGTATCGATTTTAGTAACAAAAATCTTTGATAATTTATATCTCAAAAACTATGAGTCGTACCGAAATAGTGTCTTAGAAAGAGTTATAGAGTATTGATGGTTGAATATGAAAAAAAATGTACACGGAGAAAAAAAATTAGTACTCTTTTTTTTATTCAATTTGCAATATCCAAAAAACATATTTTTTTTTTTTTCATACAAAATAGTCATGTCATGTAGAAAATTTAAAAAATGGGCCCAAGATGGTAAAACTATTTTTGACGAACTTTGTGGAACATCGAATTTTTAGGAATTTTCGAAACTTCGAATTTTTGTATGTCAACAATCATTTTTAGCCACAAATTATGAATCTTGATGTGATTTAAAACAAAAAAAGGATATTATCAATCTCCTTCTAAATGTAGCCATTCTCGAAATATTTGAAAAAATATTTCTAATTTATTGTCTTTTTTATAGTAAATAATCCCTTTTAATATGTTTATCGTGTTATACCGTCATGTTCATGAAATTTTATGAATTTGCTTATAATTTCCAACAACTTTTCCAAATACATCATCATGGTTCATATTTTGTATAATGTTCTTTTGTAGTTGTAATATGATGCTCCGAAACTTGCTTTAGCAGCATTCCGTTTCAAGAGTCTTCCTAAAGCGTCACATGGGCCTTTTCCATGTGCATGTGACGAAAGAGTTTCATTCCGCATCTATACCAAAGTCTTTTTCCATGTGGCACAAATTAAAATAGTCGCATAGGAATATTGAACGAGGCCAGAAAACATGTTGTCTTTGAGAAATCATAACTCAAAAACGGAACAAAATGCCTCCGATTTTTGGATATGTTATGTAAAAAGCTCCAGCTTTCAAGGAAAAATATTAAAAAATATTGCACCCTCTATTTCAAAACCATGTAAACTATAATGAGCAAAAACGAACAATAATTACGAAAGCGAAACGTAATATTTCTGCGAGTGTAGTGTTTTTTTAGTATTTTGGCTGTAATTTTATGATAAAAATAACTTTTTGTAAAAAGGGAAAAAATGGATTTTGGAACCACTCTAAAATGAAAATGGAAAAAAATAAAAGTACGAGTCTAAAATTTTGCGATAATCAAGAAAACTACCAACTTCTTCTACCAAATCTGTGAACCACCATATCGATTTAACATGGAATGGTTGAATGAGCAAATATTTTAAAGTGATCTTTGCATTTCTACTCAAATATAAAAAAAAGTTTTTTGGTAGATTCCAAAAGTAATCACATCTTGTAAAATAGTATAAGGATCTGAGCCTAAATGCACTAAATCTTCCCTAGTGATTCCTATTTCTATGAAATACATACCAGATGTATAAACATGAAACCGACATACAAATACACGTTTATTGTTCTCGAATGGTTAACAATATTTTAAACGAAATAATAGCCATTGGAAGCTGCGAAGAATGAATAAAAATGGTAATCAGAAGGAACAAGGCTGGTGAATCTAGGTCGATCGTTTCCTCGATCGGTCTTACTCGATGTGACAGGGCATGGTTATAGAAACAAAACTCTGAGTTGTCTTTCCTAATATTTCGGTCGTTTTTGGAGTAAAGCACGGTTCAATTCGATGAATTGTTCTCGGTAACGTTCACTTTTAACAGTTCCATAGTTTTTCGGTGGTTTCCACCTTCATCGTCTTTACATTAAATTTTCTACTTTTAAACTATTCGAACCACCCATAACATTGAGATTTGCCCAGAGAATGCTCGCCATATGCTTCTACCTACTTTTTATGCGAATAGGTAACAGATTTTTTTTAGTTTTTAGCGAATCAAGAAAAAATCAATTACCTCCTATTAATTCTGCCCTCTGGCAAGTGTCTGCTTATCAGAGAAAAATTGTTGATACGCATTGATTCACTTTATAAAAAAGGTTAGCACGAAAAAAAACATACTATGCAATTTAATGCCTGAACTGTTTGCAAAAGACGTGTTGCGGGGGATTGCGAGTGTCAAATAAAATTGAAAAACATACCTATTTTATTCCTTAGCCTTAGACAAATGGTTATGTTAATAGTATACTGTATGCCATATATCACAGCATCAATGCTGCGTAATATGTATTTGAAATCTCTTAAACTTTTGTTACATGTCTCATTTTCAATTTCGTAGAGTGACTCCCTATATAAAAATCAAAGAAGTATTCTTATGTAAAAAAAAACGAAAAAGCAGTTTCATGCGCTATTGAATCTTGCAAATACGCTCGGCATTTCGTAGAAATGATTTCATGGAGTGAAGGACAAGTGTGAACTTTAATGGAGTAAGTTGGAAGTTAGAATATTGTTACGATGTTGTAAATGGAATAAGAGATTAATTTTGCTGTAATAACTGTAGTTTACGAGTTCTAAATTATTGCAACAAAACAAATTGCAACAGATTCAATTGACCAAAGTTATGTCAATAATAGCTACCATGTGTTCTCTACTTTTCCTTGCTTTACCATATAACTCTACGTGCTTCCGCAAAACAAATTTGTTTTCGCTATCAGTTCTGCTGAAATCACTCTCCATACTCATCCATCTTGCTGAGTAATTACTGACGAATTTCATGCCAATTCGACTGGCCGTTGGCAGCACCATCTCAGATAGTAGTGAAACGTTGTGGGTTTAAAAACATGGGTCATTTAAGCAACTTTGCATACTTGAAATATTCGAAAAACACGAAAAAGACTACTTTTTGGAAAAATCCAAATTTTTTTTCTTAAATTTTTATAAAAATTTGTCACTTAAAAACTATGATACCTACAAAATTCATGTCAAAGGATGAAATGTAGGAAATTGTTGAAATTTTTACGAAAAATACCAAAATTTCGCTGAAAAAAAAGTTATTTTAAAAATTAAAATTCATTTTTCATTTTGGAAATTCTAAGGGTATTTATATCTATTTTTTCAGAATTTTAAAATTTGTTTTCGAGAAAAATGAATTTTTATTTACAAAATACTTTTTTATCAATAAATTTTTTTTCCAAAAAATTCTTTGATAATTTTTAATGAAAACCTGAGTAATTTACTACATTTCATTCTCTGACCATCTTTTTGTACATGTTATAGTTTTTAAATTAAGATTTTTTGAAAAAAAAGTTGAAAAAACTCAAAATAAAAAAAATATCAAAGTTTTAGTCAAAGAATGGAATGTAGGAAATTATTTTGGTTTTCATTAAAAATTATCAAACAATTTTTTTTGGAAAAAAAATTCATTGAAAAAAAATATTTTGAAAATTAAAATTCATTTTTCTCGAAAACATGCTTTCGAAATTCTAAAAGAAATAGATATAAATAGCCCTTAAAATTTCCAAGAAGTTTTCCATACATCGGACGATGGGCACATTTACATGGAAAAAGTTTTTCGAACAACAACTTTTTCATGTTTTTCTTTGAAAAAATGCTACTAATGTTCAATTCGTAACATTTTTTTGTATAAAAAATCGCATTTTAAATGCTCTGCTAACTTTTCTCTATTTAGAAACGTGTCAAGAACATGTCAAACGTGAGAATTTACACACAAAAATGTTACGAGCAAAACATTATTTTTTCAAGAGGCTTATGGGATATGTCATATACATACAAAAATGACATACATTCCAAAAAATATAAAAGATAGAAAGTTGATGTCTTCAACAAAAGTTTATATTTTAGCAAGATCTAAAACTTTGTCGAATATACTATATCGCTATCATGACTATAAACAAAATTAAGATAAGTTGTATTTTCTTCAAAGAAAACATGAAAAAGTTGTTGTTAGAAAAACTTTTTACCTGTAAAAGTGCCCATCTTCCAATGTATGGACGACTTGTTGGAAATCGTAAGGGCTATTTATATATATACTAGGTGACCCGGCAAACTTCGTCCCGCCTAAAATTTGTTTTTTGTTATCAATACCTTCAAACATTCACGTTCTCTTACTATGAGCAAGTTAATGGGTCTAATCGCAGAACTGTTCATTGATCGATCTTCTAATCGACCCAATTTACGTTTCACTATAAAATTCCTAGTATTTCTAACAAAACTCATCATTATAATATCAGATTATTTTCAGACACAATTCTCGTTCAAGATTTTCCAACCACTTGCAAATAACATGTTTCTCCGTTACATGGAATAAATGTTTTATACAGAAAATATGATGGAATAAAGACAGCCCTAAATCGGACAACTCCTTCCTCGAGTTTTGCTCTTATCATCACATTCGGCGATACTTTTTTATTGGTATAGATAGAAGAAGAAATAGGAGTGCGTTTCATCGTGCGTAGAACATATGGGAATTTAATTTTCCGAATTTTCCGAAAATTTTCGGTTTTCATGTTTGGTTGGAATATTTTTGGTGGAAATATGTGTAATATTTTTAATACGAGAAGGGGGAGGAGTATCTAACCACCGTATCACGTATCCGTATCACGAAAACCTTCCCCGGCCCCAAAAACCCCTACATACCAATTTTTGTGTTGATCGGTTCAGTAGTTTCCGAGTCCATAAGAATCAGACAAACAGACAGAAATCCATTTATATATATATATATAGATTCTTGGGAATTTTAACAAAATACGTTTTTGAGAAAAATGAATTTTAATTTTTAAAATAACTTTTTTGTCAGCGAATTTTTTTCCAAAATTTTGATGGTAATTTTTTGTGAAAATTTAAACAATTTCCTAAATTTCACTCTTGGCTTTTTCCAAAAAGTAGTCTAATTGTTTTTCGAATATTTCAAGTATGCAAAGTTGCCTAAATGATCCATGTCTTTACACCCACAACGTTTCACTACTTTTTGAGATGGTACTGCCAACTCCTAAGACGAGTTGGCATGAAGTTCGTCTATTGTATTATTATTTGCTGAGATTTTTCGAGTTGGAGTGTCATTTCACTATCTCAACGTTTTCGGTTGGATCAGATTTACACGCATATTCTATACGCATATGTGCAAATTAAGGCTCCCTTGCATCAAAAATCCCCTTACTGAGCCGAGAACCAAATCTGGAACTCTCACAAGGGCCGCCAAATGAAGATCACCAAACTTCCTCGATAACGTTAATGACATCTGGTAAAAACAAACTATTGTTCACAGTTGTGTATTCATGCTTCGAAAGCTCCATCACAATTGCCACAAAACCGTACATTTCGACACAACTGCTAACCGGTAGTATTTAGTCGTCGTGTGCTTCCCACAACATATCGTTTATTACAGCCCGAATTAAACGTCGCCTCAATTATCATTAAGCGGGGGTCACCACGTATTTTTTTTCCATTCAAACTTCAATCAAGAAAACATCCCGCCACTTCAATGTGTTTAATGCACACTTTTTGCTCTTAAATTTACCACAAATCACTCCTGCCGCCTCCACTCCGTCCATCGCAGCAAACGAACAACACACGACTGCCAGCGGTATCTGATTAAACCAGACGCTCATAACACAGTACTGATTCGATGCTCAGTACTCAGTAACCGTATTACCTAAAACAACACTGACGAGCACCTCCAGGATCATGAGTAACTGAATTTATGTGTTCACGGTCGCCCAAAGGAGATTGCGTTTTCTAGGGTGGTGAAATGTGTTCCGTTACGCACGCATAGGTAGCCCATCGCACACCAACAAGCCCCCCCCCTCCCCCCATCCGTTCGAAAGTCTGGAGAGCATTCGGCAGAAAAACCCCCGTCTGCAGCAGCAGCAGACGTAGCAGCATGTGCTTCCTCTTTCGATCGGATTTGTTTTGCTTCTCTGTGCCTTGATACTCATACAAAAATCACCGTCATCGTGATTTATTATGACGCGAGTGATTCGTCCACCATTTGTGATCATATGCGTGAGATAAGCGAGTGTAAATTATCTCTGGATGGTGTAAATTCTTTAACAATTATTTTGGCGATTGATATAATTGTACACTCAAATTAGTTTCCGGGCAGCTTAGCGTAATCTGATGATTACTAACATTCTATTACAACGTTGCTATACGAATGTTTGTTTACAGCTGCTCGAGAGATTAAGAATTGTCTGAGTCCACTAGAAATTATGCGAATTGGAAACATATCGCACAATAAGTCCAAAGATAAACATAAAGCGGAAAACGAGTCCACAACAAATTCATCACTTTCATCACATTTGCAAAGAACTTTGAAAAATTCTACCCATTGTTCGGGTATAAAACTTGAAACTAAACAAGCCGCAGTGTTATATTTTTAATTCCATGTTCTACCAGAAAAAAAATAAGTAAAAAAAACTTTTTAAGTTTAAGGTTTAATTGTGATTAAACATAATAATGTACTAAAAGCTAGAAAATAATTAGGCAAGTAGCAGTTAGCAGTTATCACACCTCTGCCTCATCAGTCTAGCGCATTGATAAGACTAAAATAAAATCGTGGGACATATAATGAAGTCGCTAATTGTGGATAATGGAAATCCAACGTGCCCCACGATTTTATTTTATTCTTACCAATGCCCTAGACTAATGAAAGAGAGGTGTGATAACTGCTAACTGCTACTTGTCTAATTATTTTCTACATTATTATGTTTAATCACAATTAAACCGTTCAACTTAAAAAGTTTTTTTACTTATTTTATTTTTTAGTTTTTAGTACATTATCTATTTCATTAGAATATTTCTCTACAATAAAACCATCGTACTGTATTCTATCAGTCAAATAATTTCATTTGATACCCATATTGAGTGGATTGCAGAAATACATAGTGTGTTCTCCAAGTCAAGTTCGTTCGTTTGATACACATATCTCAATCAACCTTTTTTTTTGAGAAGATATGGAATCAGCTACTTTGTAGCGGCGGCCAAATTGGATTTTTCAAGAAGAGCAGTTTAAAATGACAATAGAGATAAAGGTGTTTTATAAATTCGGCCAGTTCCTATTGGTCAAATTTCTATTAATGTGGGACAACCCTACAGACATACAAACATAGATACAAACAGTTCAAGGTCAATAGAACCGTTAAATAAAGTAATTTGCTATTTCGTGATTGCGGCCACCTTGGATTTGGATTTTTCATAAAAAACCATATTCTATTAGTCAAGCCCTTTTATTTGATACCCATATTAATGAGGTTTTGAGAAAATATATAGTCCGCCATTTTTTAGTGGCAGCCATCTTCGATTTGTATTTTTCATAAATAATTGTGTTCTACTAGTGTAGTCCTTTCATTTGATACCCATATTGATAGAGTTTTGAAAAAAAATATATATATGACATCATTTTGTGGTGGCAGCCATCATGGATTTGCATTTTTCATAAATAAATGTGTTCTTCTAATCAAGCCCTTTCATTTGATACCCATAGTGATGGGGTTTTGGAAAACCCATATCGATGAGGTTTTGAGAAAATATGTGATCCACCATTTTGTAGCGGCCGCCATCTTGGATTTTCACGATTATGAAGTACGCTATATAAAACATATATATTTTTAAAACAAACTATTGATTATTTGTTAAATATTAAGTATTATTGAAACGCGCTAAATTCCACGTTTTGATCGGCCCAATTTGGGCTCCTCAAATTATACCGTTCAATATCAGCGACTAAAGAAGCAGCGAAATACAATTTGAATCATACAACTGCGAATACAATCGTAGCTGTTCACCGTGTAAGGAAGAAGAACCCAAAACGATGCAGAGATGCACGATTTATCAGTCATCCAGCTATCGTTCGGACGGAACCGATGGCGAAACTCCCTTTCTCAAAGTCGATAGTTTAGATAGTTAGTTAGTTTTCCAAAAAGGTTTTTCTCAAGGCTAGAAGTGAATACACTGCCAAAGTTTAAAGCCTTTATGAAAGAAACAAATAAGCTATATTCAACCTCAGTTTCTATTTTGCTTTTGTTCGCATCGGCTTCCGTATCGTTAGTTGAAGAGTGTTTGTGTACAAAACACACGTAATCATTGTTGGTCTATGGCTGCAGTGAGTGTATAGAAGTAGAGATGTATAACATGCGTTGGAAATAAGTACACAAATGTCGACATATGACCAGCTTGTGTATTGTTCTCGCGAGAACGATAATGAACCATACCATCTTTAGCTGCCTACACAAAACCATACAATCTAAAGAGTTATCTCAAAAAGTTCGATACATTCTGATGTGATATCCAAAGTATTAAATAAGCGAATTGGTTTTATTCAGCATTGCAAGCCGTGAAGAAATGCGAAGAAAGTATTTTTCATCGGTGAAAACTGTTCTTCGGCCGAAAACTGAAGGTGAAAATTGGTGAAGCGGGAAATGCGGGAAAAAGTCGGGAATCAAAATCCATCGGGAAAAATGCGGGAAAAAGTCGGGAATGGCTTCATGAAGTCGGGATTTTTTTTTGTCCAGTATTTTTTTCCGCACTCTAAAATGTGACTGAATATGGTTTAGCGCGTCGAAATGTCTCACGAAATGCAACAACTTTCTCTTGAAGGACGTCTTGTTTTTATCGCAATTTGTTTCTGTCTCACTCGAACTGCCTTCATTCAACCGATACATTGTCTATAAAATTTTGTGTTATGGCAGCATCGACAGATGGAAAATTATGAAGCCCGAACGACTGAAAGTGAAATCTAAATCACTTCTTGAACTCGAACTCACAGAAACCATTCTACTGCTACCTAGAAGTATAGAAATTGAATCTGCAATCAAAACAACACGGGATTCCACCAAAATTACCGGGAAAGATGTTCTAATATTTCGTACCAGCTGTCGTGAGTTCTACTACGGATTTTTAAAGAAATTGTTCATACGGTCACCTTTGACATATCCCATCACTCGTTACTTAACGTGTATTAACCCGGATGTGATATCCAACATTCTGGATATAGCGAGGAAACGGATGGAGTTATGCTTGGAAGTATTCGTCGATAAACAACATTTGCCTGGCGCTTGTGTAGATAAAATAAGAATGAGTAGAGTAGTGCGGAGCAAAGGTGCGCACGGGGCAAAAGTGCACATTGGCCTTTTTGAAACAAACGAGCATAAAAGCCAGTAACAGTGAATCCGTTTGACACATTATTACACCAGAAGTTCACACATATAAACGAGATTCATTAAAGTGGCGAACAGTTATGGGGAAAGAAAACTTTTGCGTTGTTTTGATCCATTTTTTTTTTCAATTTTGGGGATGACGATTTAGTTACCTAAAATAACTGGAAAGTTCGAAAATACATTGTCAAAGAAACCTCCATTCTATAGTAGATAATAATGCGTACTCGTTTTTTTGAAAAAAATTAAGAGCTTTTTCTAGAAATTCGGTTAGTTGTAATATTGCTTGTGGGACAAAAGTGCGCACCAGCGTTTTGCTCTCAAAATATTTATAAAATGTTTTCAACGATTTTTTAACGGGACTCACAAGAAGAAAACTAATTTGAATAAATGCACCCCAGAAATGCTCGAAATGGCCCGACAGAGGCTTCGGAAGAATCTCGAAGCGTCGGATTGCGACAGACAAAAAAATAAACAATTACTTAAAATTAATTCAAAATTAATTTCAAATACAAATTGTTTTCATTTTCACCATGCATTCAATTGAATAACGGTTAAGTTTCGTTTATGTTTATGTTTTCACAAACTTCAAATAAATATTGTTTTTTTTTCAACAATAAGTTTCAAATAAATCGAGTGAAGGTAATTATGTATTGATGAACCTGATTTGTCAATAAAAATAATTCTGTTTCAAATGTTGGACATTTTATAGTGTCAGTCTCCTTCCTCCCAAAAACTTTCACGTGGTATGTGGATGGCCCGTTATCATATTTCTAGGTGCCAAAAATCAATCAGCACATAAAAAACCATGTTCGACCATAACACCCACCCTTCTCCAGCCATGAAACGTCTATCAACGAAAAGTGCTTGATAGTAAACCAAACCGAGGAAAGTCTTACGGCACAGGGAATCTTGTACGATGCAATCACGAATGCAGGGGGAGTTACTAGTGTTATCGTAACTAAATCGCTCATCCATTACGCGTGCAATGTTCACTCAAGATACGTGAAGTCCTTAAAAGCGAAGCAAACTGAAGAAGATGAGAATGAAATCGCTGCAAAATAAATGCGGGAAGCAGAAAAAGAAGCGAAGAAACCTGAGGCTAAAAATTAAGATGCTGGCTTACACCCAGAGAGATGTCGCCTAGATGGACAAGAAAATTAAAATGCTCAAAAAGTGTTGAAAGTATAACTAGATTAGTAATAACGCTTGATAAACATAATACGATCAATTTACAGTCTTTTTTCTTATGGCTTTCTTATGGCATCCAATAGAAACATTTGTATTTTTGAAGAAATAGTAGTTGACAGTTGAAATGTAGATTCAGCATATGGGTCGAAACAAGTCTTTAAAATAAACCAAGACTTTGGAGTAAGAATGGGTCTCGTTTTAACGAAAAAGGAGTCAGACTCAGGGCCATTCAAAAGTACCACTTACTTCTTGTCATTTACATCATCTCGTTTCATACACTCCTATTCCTGCTAAGCATTTTTGTCCAGCATTATTCTGACAAGATAGGTTTTCTGTGTAATTTTATTTGCGATAGTCAATGAATAATTAAGCACGGGTTATTACTTTAAATAAAAACCTGAACAAATCCACATATCTTACTGAATCACAAACATAATAAACATGATTGCTGATTTTTTTATTCTGATTGTTCGGGCAGGCGGATGAGATTTGGTTCATGTAACTTAATTACTTAATTTTACTTAAATTATTTGTTTATCTCCGATTGCATAAAAAGTCGTATTATGAATTTTTATTTAACTCAGGAACTGATCGTATAGAGTATCCGGGACATGCTTGAAATAAGTTTGGATATAATCAATGTGGTTCTTTTTTAATAAATGAAACTTTTTGAAATCTGAGTAAGTAGAAGTAGATAGATCTGATACGTTTTAAAGGGCTTCAGGTCACATAGTCCAAAAACAATCCCGTCCGTATCTCCTGAGCGCTACATCCGACTGAAAATCGGTTGCTGAGATACACACAGTTCTATATTTTGTCATATGGGGAACTTGGAAACAATAAAGTAACCCAATATGTTCGCAATTGGGTTTCAAAAATCGATTTTTAACAAACGACACAATATTCAATAATAATTGAGTTTTTATTTTTGAGAATCGGGAATTTCATGAGATCATGCGGGAAAAAGCCGGGAAAAAATTGAAATCGAGTGGTCACCCTGGTAGTCATAACTGTTCTTTGATTCCGGCTCATTTGATTTTACAAAAAAAATGACTTCCATCGTTGTTAAACAATAGACACTGGATGGAAATAATCGAACAGATCCGTTAATGAATTGTGTAAACAAAGTGCAAGATTACACCAATACAAAGATAGTCTATGCGCTGCTACTTAACCTCAACAGCGAGATAACTTCCTAACGAACTTTCCTTTATCTGTCGACAGCAGGAACCTACCAGAATCAAAGGAACGTTGATGATCTTGTAAAATGTTTAAACCCTATAACTCCCATGATTTCGATGTGAGTCTGGTTTTGAATGATTAACGCTGACAGAAATTTTGTTAGAACCATTTCCAGGTTGACATTCATTTGTTCCGCGCATAAATATGATTTATCGCATTTCCTACATTTCATTCTCTAACTAAGTAGTTCTTATAGTTTTTGAGTTAAGTATTTTACGAAAAAAAATGAACAAAACTCATAATTTAAAAAAAATCACTCAAAAACTAAAAGGCTTACAGAATGTTGGTTAAAGAATGAAATATAGGATATTATTTATGTTTTCATTAAAAAATATTAACACCGCGCGGTTTTACAGCGACTTTCCCGTCAGGACACGCGCTGGTATCATAGTACAGCAATGCGAACCGCAATACTGGAAAATTAGAATTTACTCGATGGAGGTTTTTGAACGTATTAGGGCCATCGTTTGTTATCGTAAGAAGCTATTTCTGCTCGAAAGCTGTGAAATTTCTGCGAGAAAAAAAGAAATAAATTTCTACTTTTATCATCTTATTTTATACTGTCAGTCACTGGCAGTGTTTTCCACTGAAAAAATCGCTTTCGTTCGTTCAAATATGATCATACACAAATCATTTCCCCCAACGGCATCCTCTTGTTGTTACGTACTGCAAATCACGACACAAAAGAGAACGAGACAACTCTGCATCGGTTCGCACTTCATGATACACCAGCACGCAAGCAAAACCATCATATGCGCTTTCGGTGCAGAAAGTTTATTTTCTTCTTTGCCTCTAACATATGCATATCGACCTCTCCATGCATCATGAAACAGCAGGATCGTACGTACTACGCGAAGCGAATGATTCATATTCAGCTAATATAGCAGATCTTGATTTTTAAGTCTCAGAGTGTGCAAACTATATGATTATTTAGCTCGATAGAGGCTAAGGGAAGGGTAGACAGATCATATTTTCCATTTTTAACGCAGCTATCCCTTGAAATATGTATATTCATATAGACCGCATAGTTTTACTAGCAACACCGCTCTCTTTTCCCATTCGTTGCTCTCCGCAAATGGTGACCGAATGATGACGTAATTTTTCTTGTATCATTTATTGCTTTGCACTTGTCTGTGCAGTGGGTTTCGCTATAGTAGAGCGGGACGATATATGCGGTTCAAACTTGTATGCAGGCTTCAAAAATGGTTTGCGATGTTTGATACAGCTAGAATATGCAAACAACAGTTTTCGTTCCTCTCTTGGTTTAATCATGTAATGTTACACAAGTGATTACTGTCATTCATACAAGTATCTGAATGATCCTCTCATATTTGGTTATATGTTCGTGAGAGGTTACTTGCATGACACATTGTGTATCATTCGATTTTGATCGAAATCCAAACACTGGTCACTGGTGACTGACGCAGCCTGAACGGTAAGCTCGGTGTCAGTCACCGATGACTGACGTGGCAGTCAACGTGTTAAATAAATTTTAAAAAATCATTGAAAAACAATATTTTGACAATTAAAATTCATTTTTCTCGAAAATATTTTTTTTAAATTCTGATAAAAACAGATTTGTAATAGCCCATACAATTCCCAACAAGTTAGCCATACAACGGAAGATGGGCATGATAATGTGTGACGCAGACCACTCGGCCACCTGAGCACATCTGAAGAATTAAAAGAAATAACAATTTTTTAAAACGATCACAGTCCTAGGTCAAATTTCTTTTCGTGCCCTTAAGCACATACCCTTATACTTGTTTCTAACAATTTTCAAAATTGATCATCATGAAAAAAATATACTGAAATTTTATTTTAAACGACATGAGTCATTGATATACTACAACTTATAAGTGAGTGGTGTAATCACTGAAACTGTGGAGATAGAGTACGCATTTCGATGCCATTTTACCAGGTTTTTTTAAATCTAAAGTCTCCAGCGCTGTGCCTGATCCCAATTTTATAAGCGTTCTACATCAACGGTGTGAAATAACTACAAAGATGTTAGGGAAAGTAATTAGCCAAATATTAAAATCAAAAATAAATGCCATAAACCAACAGCTGGTATCTAGAAAGGAGCTATGTCGTTTGAACGTCAATATAACCACAAAATACTGTGTTAGTTTTTTCTCGTTTTTTTCATTGTAAATTCTCTTAAACTTTTTTGTGTCTCGAATAGTTGCAGGAGAGAAATCAAGTTTGAGCTAATTTTTCTACCCCAATTTTTGGAGTAAAGTTGACATTGTGACTTCACACTAAAAATTGTGTGATAATCGGTTTACCTCTACACTGTTAGATGAATACACTCAGTCCTTTCGACTTAAACCGTGAAGTTTTTGGTGGATTATCAAAGATTTATGTTGCCAATCTTCGCTAATACTTGTGAGGCGTTCAAATAATTCATCAGTCATTGTCCGGGATATTTAATGCTTCCTGCTGTCGGCGGTAACAGTCGTTTCATCATCAGCTCTAGCACCTCCATGTAAAAGGTTCTATTTTATTGAGTGTCGGGAACCGGGGCCGAAAATAAGTATCTGTTATGATTTTTTTTCGCGCTCAGGTCATGATAAATTGATCATAGTGATTTTTTTTGTATCCGCTCAACCTGTTTATGTTTTTCTCCATACAATCCACAAATCATGATTTCGTTTATTGTTCTCGATGAATGGTGATGATAACATAATTTGATCCAGAGATGTTTTTATTTGGCGTTGAATAAAAACTTTACTTACAGCAAGACCATGCTCCGTTTAGGGGTATAATTATGTGTAATACTGCTAAAGCGATTGTGTTCCTAAGTCCAGTTGGGTTCATCATTTCTCTGTATGATTGTAATAATTCTCACTCGAACTTGAAACAATTGTTTCTCGTTTTATTTTTTGGTTTTACCTAATCGTTATCAATACTATGTTCACTCGCTGCAAATAATGACACAGCGTTATGCGTAACTGGTTCTATCATTTATTGTGCGCACACCAATGTCATTGCCACTCGAATTTATCTACAGGAAGCCTTCTTATCAATGAACGATGAGCTTTTTTTCATTTAGTTAATTAATTATTCATTTAAAAAAACAACGTAACGAGGTGATTATACAGTTGCACTATTCTAAGCCTTTTGCGAATGTCTTAAATTCTACAACACCGCGGAATGGTGTGCTAACCACCGTAGCTCTAAATGTTTATTTCCAGAATGCCACAAACGTAACCACCGTCCACCAAATATAATCGGCTAACCAATTGCTTATCAATATTAAACACAAACACACAAACAACCGAACTTGCAGTTCACAGATTCGCGCTTGGGAAAACAAATAATAACGCTATATGAAGTTGGGAACGAACGATCGCGAACCGTTCAGAAACGCCCACTTTACGAAACCGAACTTGAAATGGAAATGACAAGGAGGGGTGAAAGCTAGCGCTTATTTATATACACTGCAGCAGAGGATATAATCACCCACTGGCGGTCGGCAACTTCTAACTTGATAATGTACATATGTAAGAACACTCCCCGCAGTGTTGTACGATATCAAAAAGTAAAATGCCTGTGTGTGCATTTTTGGCTTACATTTCTTTCAAAAATGCATTACAATGGCAAACTGCAATGATCATAATTAGACAAGATATTCAGAAAACAATGAATTATAGCGATTCAGAAAAAACAATAATATTGATTTACGATTACAACCCTATTTAAACCCGCGAAAAGCAAAAAACTATCTCTTAGTTGGCTTTCTTTGTAGATAATATTCTTCAAGGATGAATCTTAGAGTGTCAATAAATGTATGGGAAAAATTTTCCTTCGAATTTTCGAACGGAACTTCCGATAAAAAACTCAGCTCAATCTCGGCTTTTCATGCAATTCGAAGTCATTTTGCATCAAAAAGATTTTTTAAACCCCGATTTCCTCCCCCTTGGGTGTTTTACGGTTTTCAAAAAACCCAAACGACACTAGTAAATAAAGTCCGATTGCCATCCCAATAAAAATTTCCAGAATCATAGATCTGTTTTCAAAATAAAATATTCTGAATTCGGCTGTCTTATTAAAATTTGATGTTCGATAAATTGTTGGAAATTCATTAGATTTCTTTGAAAAAATTACATATTAAATGGAGTGTAAAAAAATTTGTTAAAAAAATTAAATTTTATATTAGGGGGGACCCTACTCTGAAAGGTCGAAGAACGGATCTTCGTAGTTTTTTCGAATGTTGGAAATGAAGTCAGTGTTGGGACACTGTAGTGATTGGTGAGATTATATTCGAAGATGATTTTTTTATTTTTTAAATGCCAATATAGTGTTTATTATGCTGTTGGCAGTTTGGCGCGTAGATGCTCTCTCTCTCTAAAACTGGTAGTACGTTTTTCTCAGAATCTAGTGGACCGATATGGCTGAAATGGGCATGTAAAAATAAATTATCTAAATTGTTACGTTTAATATCTCATTTTTTCAGTTTTTTATGGTTTTCTAAAAAATGACTTCGGTTGAAAAAACAGCCAATTTTTTATTCAAATGGACGCCATTTTGACA
Organism: Toxorhynchites rutilus septentrionalis; assembly: GCF_029784135.1. Lineage (NCBI taxonomy): Eukaryota > Metazoa > Arthropoda > Insecta > Diptera > Culicidae > Toxorhynchites > Toxorhynchites rutilus. The sequence goes on from NC_073746.1 coordinate 248,695,282, forward strand.
ATTTTTCGAATTTTCAAAAACCGCTACGTAAAAATTTAGATAATTCATTTTTACATTTTTACATGGCATCCAAATAATGAAAAAAAATATCTTCGAATGTACCTTAACCAATCACTAAAATGTCCCAACACTCAACTGTGATACCAACATCCGGTAAAAAAAATCATGAAAATCCGTTATTTTTCGTTCTTTCAGAGTGGGGTTAAAGACTTTTATATTCCAGAAATATTTTCATTGGAATACTGTTTCAATGTTACAAAATTTGACGTAAGATAGTGCCGCATTGGACTCACCATAATGAAGATATGATTATCTTTAATTTAATGAAATTTCAATACTTTGCGAAATCATAATCATTTTGGAAAATCATTTCGAAAAATAGAATTCACATGCAGTTGCAGTTGCGTGGAATAACAGAAAATAAAATAAAAGAGTACGATACAAAGTTGTATAAAGTTTCACAAACATAATTTTCAGTATATAAAATTGTTTATATCTCGAGAATGATTAGTCTAAGGATAACACGTGTTATAGATTTTTTTCATGTAAAGTTACATATGTATTTAATATTTGACATTACTTTTCTTAATATGTAACGACTTTGCAAGGAAGAAAATTATACAATTTTCTGTAATTAATATCATCATATCCGTGAGTCCGACATTGTAAAATTGATCAGTATTTTAGGAAAAATGTATCCAAAATACCTAACGGGCTGTTTTTTAAATATTGACGTTTTGAAAAAGTTTATTTACTTTCCAACAACTTTGTCGAACACTATATTGTAATCAGATTGCATGAATTCAAGTTGTTTTTTTTGAAAAGACGCTATATTAGAAAAATCAGTCGTCATTTCTAATCTGGAAAAATGCATGCAAAATTTAAAAACTAAAAGTCCTAATGTGTTCAAATCATATATGAAAATGTTTCAAAACAAAATCAATGGAATCTCAAGAAAAATCAGAATCTTCTACAGCACCGAAATCGGTCAGGGTTTTATTTTACACATCGTAAATTGGAAACCCATCTTTCCTTCACCATGGAATTCATCACGCTGCACAAGCATTTGCTTTCCTTGAGAAGAAAATAAGGTAATTATATCACATTTCAAAGTGGTTCAGACGTCGTAATATGCACAAAAAAGAGACGCGTAATTTATGGAGACAAATAAGCAACAGATTAAATGAATCCCGAACGGGGATTCCCTTGTGAATCTAGTCATGCCGCTAGACGCCAGTGAAAGGCCATTGACAAATTGGCAATGGCGAAAGAGTAAGCTGTTCGTTGTAGTTTTTCCGTGATATAGTGTTGTTGGTGTTTCATCGAATTACGATCATCACTCTGAGTGTCAGCTCGGGGAGATCGGTTACAACAAATCACGAAGTAGTTCTATACACACAACGAGCTAAATGATGGACAAAAAAAATCAATCGAGAAGTATGAAAAACATAAAAAAATCAAATGTTATTTTATTTAGAGAATTTTGCTCACCTATATAAATAATGTCTGTATATCGTGATTTAACTCGAGAACGGATCAACGGAGTTGAATAATTTACGGATTTACTGATATTATCAACCTACTGATACAACAGCCATTCCATGCCAAACCGATATAGTAGTTATCAGATTTTCATGGAATATGGTAGTTTTGTTTTTTTTCACAAAATATTAGAATCATATTTTTTTATTTTTTTCTTTAGAGTGCCTTCTTCTATTTTAGGGTAGTCCGAAAAAACATTTTTCTCATTTTCTTCAAAAATGACTTTTTTTCAACTAGTCTTCTTTGAAAAGATACTACACTTCCAAAAAAAATTAGACTTGGTTTTCGTAATTATTTATTGTATTTGTTCTTTTATAGTTTTCATGGCTTCGGGACCAAGAGCACTATATTTTTTATATCTTGAAGGGTGAGTCTTTTTTACATAACATACCCAACAATCAGAGAGGTGTTTTTTTCGTTTTTGAGTTATGATTTTTCCAAGTTGACCGATGGTCTGAAAAATCATTTTTTCATCTATTTCCAAAAATGGCTTTTTATAAATTCATAACTTTTGAACTACTGGACCGAATCGGATAATCGATATAACAAATTGAAACCAATTAGCTAGTCTTCTTTGAAAAAATATTATACATGGGAAAAAATGGATTCTGGTCGCATTGGAATATTGAACGAAGACTAAAAACAAGTTAACTTTGAAAAATCATAACTCAAAAACAAAAAAAAACCTATCTGATTTTTGGATATGCTATGTAGCTTTGAAGAAAAAATATAAAAAAAGAAAAACTGATTCATTTGCTTAAATTTGATATGTCGTTCATCTTAATCGGTCCAGTAGTTTAAAAGTTATGAATTTTTAGAGTGGAAAAAGGGGAAAATGATTTTTCGGTTAACCTCGAAAACGCCTCTCTGATTTTTGGATATGTTATGTATGAAAGGCTCAACTTTCAAGAAAAAATATAACAAATTATAGTGCCCTTGGTACCGAGACAATTAAAACTATTAAAAAACAAATACGATCCATAATTACGAAAACCAAATCCTTTTTTTTTAGAATACTAGCTCATTGCCATTGATTTCAAAAATCATGATTTTTTGAAAACAGTCATTTTTGGAGAAAATGGCTGATTTTTCGGACCAAATGGAAATGTACACCCTAATAAAACAAAATAAAAACATACGGGTCTAATATTTTGCGGAAAAGAACAAAACTACAAAACTACTTTCATGGAAATCTGAGAATCACTACATCGGTTTGGCATGGAATGGCTGACAAATTACATTTTTATTTGAAACTAGCTGACCCGGCGAACTTCGTCCCGCCCAAAACTAATGCTTTGATATGAATTCTAAATTCAATTTTCTAAACTTTTTCTCATTATAACATTGTTCTATGGGCAGAATACAACAAATACAATAAAACGAAGACGGCTCAAAAGGGACATTTCCTTCTTCGGATTTTGCGAATAGCTACACATTTGACCTTCCTTTTTCATTTATATAGATGCGTTATTCCGCCTGAAAATCCATTTCCACCTTCAAACAAATACCAATTTCGTTAGCGCAAACATCGAATGGACTAACAACGCTTATCATGATGTAATTTTCGAAAATATGGATATTGAATTTACCGAATTTTCTGAACTTCCTTCAGAGTTTTCCGAAAAGTTTCTGATTTTTCTATCCGCTATATTGATCTATGGGCAAGACAAATACAACAAAATAAAGACGACTCAAATCGGACCATTCCTTCTTCGGGTTTTGCGCTTAGCAACACAATTGGCCTTACATTTTTATTTGTATAGATATAGAAGATAGAAGATATAGGAGTGCGTTATTTCACCTGAAAATCCATTTCCACTTTCAAACAAAGATCAATTTCAATATCGCAAACATCGAATGGACCGACAACGCTTATCATGATGTAATTTTAAAACATATGGGAAATCAATTTTCCGACTTTTCGGTCATTCCTTCAGAGTTTACCGAAAATTTTCCGATTTTTCTCTCCATAACATTGAACTACGGGCAGAGACGAATACATCAAAATAAAGATGGCTCAAATCGGACGATTCCTTCTTCGGGTTTCGCGCTTAGCAACACATTTGGCCTTACATTTTTATTTATATAGATAGATAGAAGATATAGAGGAGCGTTATTTCATCTGAAAATCCATTTCCACTTTCAATCAAAGATCAATTTCAATAGCGCAAACATCGAATGGACCGACAACGCCTATCATGATGTAATTTTAAATAATAATATAATAATGGGAAATAAATTTTTCGAATTTTCCGACCTTCCTTCAGAGTTTTCCGAAAATTTTCCGATTCTAACATAACATTGAACTACGCGCAGAGACGAATACATGAAAATAAAGATGGCTAGAATCGGACGATTCCTTCTTCGGGTTTCTTCGGGTTTCGCGCTTAGCAACACATTTGGCCTTACATTTTTGTTTATATAGACTTGAAGCATCTTTACTGGAAGAAGAGTATGTGGCAAAACTGAGGAACTTGTTCCGAACAAATATTACTCAAGCCTCAAATTACTCATTCGTTTGATGATTCTGGTACAAAATCTGGTAAAATTTCATTAAAATGAGCCTTCAATGCTACTGTTTGTAATATGAATCATGTTTCGACGCATGATTCGAATTCCGAACAGTAGATGTTAAAACGCACTATTCTAAAGCAAATACAGAAATACGGCTGATGGTTAAAAATACAGAAGGCTTTTTATTTGCAACCTTTTGGTGCTATTGAACCTCTTCGACTCTATTTTTTTCAACTTTTTGTCTTTTGATCTTTTGTATTTCGACCTTTTGTCTTTCGGAATTTTGCTTCAAACCCTTCTGGAACACTTACTAAACCTACTTCAACGAGCATTATTTGAGTTACCATCTGTCCTGATTCAGCAGGACTTGTCCTTTTTTCACAATCTAGTCTTTGTTCTAATTTCCATGAGAGACTCAATTTTGCTGCAGAATCAGAATTATTTTCAGTGTATTGTGTTTTTGAGTAAAACCTTTTTCTTCGCAGACCAAAGTTTTGTGAGCATATAAAGAGTAGCAGTTGGGCCTTCCACGAGATTTTCAACTAATTTCATTTAGAGATTTTGTTTCACTGGTCACGGTGATGTTTTTGTGTTTTGTCTCGATATTCCAAATTATTTTTTTTCAAACGTTACTTTATCGACGAAGTACCCCTTTTTCACAAAAGAATTCAAAGATTATGAGGCCAACGCTGCATATGTGATTCATGATTCAGGTCGTTGGTTAATAGCGGTATACAGATTTAGCCATTTTGTTGAAACAGAAGTTTGAAATAAACAATGAAACATTACAGGTAGATCTGATTAGGAAAAGCATATCTAAACTCCGAAACATTGGAAGAATATTCGATTGGCATCCGCTTCCAAATCCATGCTGAACAATGTGGTGCAGAAATTCGCCCGCTCACAAAATTAGGATTGCAGAAGGAGCTCTTGCGTTTCATACCCGTGGCTTATACTTCGGTTCTATTGCACTTGATGTTTGATAACACTGAAACCGCCAAAAAATCTTCTGTCATAAAAAGACAGAATCCATCATCTCCGGAGTATTTTCAATAATAAACATAAATAATGAACATCAAAAATCGAGGAAACTAGCACCCTTGTGACCCTTGTCTGCTACTAGCTTTGGAGCTTATCGATCCTTGAATCGGACCAAATCGTACACTGAATCAGGACCTAATCTAGCCAAAATACGCGCTCGAAAGTTGTACAGTAAGGTTCTAACGATGAACTCATGACGCTTCGTCGTCCGTGAGTAACGTCCACCTAAAGCTGGATTGTTAGCCCATGTTAGGCTAAAATTTACACGAAACAACAGCTCGAAGAGATGTCAATTGTTTTGATTAGGGTAATTGATGTTGATGTTGGTTTGTCCAGTCGAAATTTTTGTCTTGCTTTGTCCATTTTTCTGAATGCTCTAGTTCAGCGCACCTGTGTCAAATCAGGTATTCAAATGTTTCCAAACATATAGATAAAATTGTCTTTATTAATACATGTTTTAAAGGTTTATAAAGTCCACCTTCTATTAGGGTCAACACGCCCCTCTGACCTTTTCTGGATTATAACACTAACAAATATTATAAACATCATGCTTGCATACCATTTGTATCAAATTTATATATCTAAATCATGTAATTAATGCATCTCGATGACCTCAATTCTGATCATGGTTTGTCCGATGCACTGATGTTGGTTTGTCCACCTGATATATGTTCGCGCGTGCAGAAATAAGGTTTCTCTGTGTTGAGTGTTGTTCATAAAATCATTAAAAAACATAAAAATTAGAATAATGTGAACGCCTTATGGTATTATTAGCAACAAGAGACTTGAGGCTTTTCAACAAACCCATACTCACCTTGATTATATGTGATTTTCATGAAGAAAAATCGATTTGCATTTACTAGTTGCGTAAACATTAGACAAACCCACATCATTTACCCTACACAAATTTTCAATCCAATTCGGTTTATTCTGGAACAGTGTGTTTGTATTGTTTTAATTGTGGTTCAACCATCGAACACACCTGTTAATTCGATATCAAATTTGGATGTTGTACCTACCCCTGTGCAACACGATCAGTATCACATTTGAAATAGATCAATGTGTTTTTGTAATCTTTTCCTAGTGGAGGAATTTATGTATTTTGGGCGAGAACTGCTCCTTTGTCATTTTGCAAACCCATTATGATTGATTTACCTTACAATCGAGATGTTACAAATTTGGCAAATTTGGGAATCCCCCAAAAAAAGAGAATCGATGGGAATGACCTAGAACATAAGAGACTTTTATCGCGACACGTTAGAGTAGATAAAGGAAATAAATCATATTGCACCTGAAAGCATCGTGCGCTTTGGTAATTGAGCCGTGTTGTTGAATGTTGTAATCATAATATGGACATAAAATCATTTGTCTGGGAGTATTTCAAAATTGGTTTATTCGACCTATTTTGGGTTCAATTTGGCCTAAGAATAACTCTTAACAACGTCACGAATGCAATTATGCTTAATCACCAATGGTCGTGAAAAGTGTGATTTTTCGTTATCATTTGTTTATTATCGAACTCAACTCAATAGCCACAATGAAACACTCAAATCTTTTTGTTTTGCCGAATCGCGCATGTTTGTAAACACTGGTACAAATTAAGTACTATTTTGTCACCATAAACTAATGTTGATTTATTGAGTGGATTGTTGATTCACATCCGCGTGTTGTCCACATTGGAAAAATACGGCAGCTTCGAGAAACAGATAACGTAGGCAACGTTCATTCAGCTAAATGATGGCGTAGGGGGTTCCATGGAGAGAAAAATGTGGAATGGCATTCCGTATGATGACATACAATCCGAGTGAAAAATTTTATGCTTTTGGTACCCTGTCTAGTGATTATCGACGCACGAATAGTATGACCACTACTCATTTAGAATCCGGAATCAAAAAACCAATTATTGAATAGATTGGTTAAAGGAACAAAAAATCTGTTCATATCATAATGCAGATAATATATTGTTTCTTTTCAGACAAAAATTATTTCATTAGAGTTTTGATGAATTTTCGTACTTTTTCTTCGGATACCCTCCATCAAAGTTTGGAGTGTCAGTGGCAATTTTATTCCACGATCTCTTTATGTCTGTAATATCCCTAGTCACTTTGTCACCCTTCTTCAATTTCCGCTTGACAATTGCCCAATATTTGGGCAATTCTCAATCCTCACAATATTGGGGGCAATTGTGAGGATTGAGGTCTTTATTAAAATAATCCACCCCATTATTACGGTACCACTGCAGCACCTCGCTACTGTAGTGGCAGCTTGCCAAATCTGGCCAAAACTTCATCGGATCTTTATAAACGGAAGTAGACGTTTCTGCAGGCACGCTTCCCTATACAATTCCGAATCCATTGTCTTGTTTTTAACGAGAACCTTGGTTTTCTGTCATCAAATGCAAATCCCTTGCCAAATCAAGAACTTCCTGGCAAAACTACCAGCGGAAACGAACTTAAATTTGCTCGGGACATCTCCTCTGATCCTTCTGTAGGAGCATTGTACCACTTCGACCATTAGTTTGATCTATTGTAGTGAATCTCCTCTGATAGTGGTCTCATAGAATTTCAGGCCTAGGAGCAGTCCAAAATTCATTTTCACGTACGTTTCGTCATCCATCAGCATGCATCCTTCCTACTTCGTCAAAGCCTTGTTGTACAACTTTCGAACGCGTCTTTTGGCTAGCAGATTTTGCTTCAGTGTTTTGCTTGGTTGCTTGCTGGCACGAGAATTATGGTAACCTTTTCACATACGAAATCTCCGGAGTGTATTTTGGTTAGTATAATATAGATGTAATATAATATGTAATATAGTTTTCAGATTGTAGTTTCGACTTCTCACCGATAACGTATCCTTCTTCTAGGGTTTTTACTTCATCTGCTTTATCATTCGAATTCTTTTACAACTATCAGTCATATTATAAATATCATATTATATTACAAATATATTCTCTAAATGAGCACTAATTTATTCAACTCTGAACAAAATCTTCCCAAGAATATAACGAACCCGCAACCCTATCAACTTTGCTGTATAGCGTAGTTTCAATGTTAAGGCTATTCTGCCAACTCAACTGATAGCGATCCCGCTTTCGATTGTTACTTAAAAAAAACCATGCGTGCAACGCAATTAGAGATGTGAGGGTTTTTGGGTATGAGAATTGTTTCTATGATGGTATGACAGCCCTCCCTCCTCTGGAATGGAGAGGGGGTCCCATAAAAATATTTCACATATTTAAACATTTATTCCATGTAACGGAGAAACATGTTATTTACCAGTGGTTGAAAAATCTTGAACGAAAATTGTGTCTGAAAATAATCTGATATTAAAATGATGAGTTTTGTTAGAAATACTAGGAATTTTATAGTAAAAGGTAAATACAGTGGGGTCGATTAGAAGATAAATCAATAAACAGCTCTGCGATTGGACTCATGCACTTGCTCATAGTAAAAAAACGTGAATGTTTGAAGGTACAGTAGAACCCCGATTATCCGAAATTGTCGGGCTAGACCATCGCGTATAACGAAAATCGCGGATAATGCAATATGAACCTAAAAATGAGGTACAAACCCGAAAAATATATATTTTAGCATGAAAACTATGTTTCATCAATACAGAAATTATTGAACTATCAATCTCTAAGGTCATGTACATCAATGATCAGATAATGCGAAAGCCATAACCAAAACAAAAAAGCAAAACTTTACCACTCACTGACAAATTTCGGGAAGGTTTATAGATTTACTAGGGAACTCACTTTCGCGGATCAGCCGCTCGCGGATAATCGAGGTTCTACTGTATTGATAACAAAAAACAAACTTTGGGTGGGACGAAGTTTGCCGGGTCAGCTAGTCATCTGTAATTTTGCAAATATCGCAGTGAGTTTTAATGTTAGCAAGTAAATTTTTCGGGATACACTGGTGTCGAGGTCGTCGAAGATGCGCCACGCTCCGGAAGGCCTGTCGTCGAAAATTGCGACAAAATCGCTGAATTAGCCGAGAAAGACCGGCATAGTAGCAGCCGTAGCATCGGCCAAGAGCTGGGGATAAGTCATCAAACCGTTATTAACCATTTGAAGAAGCTTGGATTCACAAACAAGCTCGATGTATTGGTGCCACACACGTTGACGCAAAAAACATCTTTGACCATATCGACGCATGTGAATCGCAACAAAATCGACCCGTTTCTGAAGCGGATGGTGACTGGCGATGAAAAGTGGGTCACTTACGACAACGTGAAGCGCAAACGGTCGTGGTCGAAGCCCGCTGAAGCGGCTCAGACGGTGGCCAAGCCCTCATTAACGGCCAGGAAGACTCTGCTGTGTGTTTGGTGGGATTGTCAAGGAATAATCTATTATGAGCTGCTTCCCTATGGCCAAACGCTCATGGCCAAACGCTAATGGCTGAACTGCCAACAACTGGACCGTTTGAAGGTAGCACTCATGAAGAATAGGCCATCTTTGATAAACAGAGGCCGCATTGTCTCCCATCAGGACAACGCCAGGCCACACACTTCTTTGGTGACGCGCCAGAAGCTCCGGGAGCTCGGATGGGAGGTTCTTTTGCATCCGCCGTATAGTCCGGACCTTGCACCAAGTGACTACCACCTGTTTTTGTCCATGGCGAACGAGCTAGGTAGTCAGAAGTTAGCCACAAAAGAGGCCTGTGAAAATTGGCTATCCGAGTTTTTTGCCAATAAGGAAGCGAGCTTCTATAACAGGGGTATTATGAAGTTGGCATCTCGTTGGGAACAAGTCATCGAACAAAACGGCGCATATTTGATTTAAAACAGATGATTGTAACTAATTTTATGAACAAATGAAAATTCAAAAAAATACCGCAGGACTTTTTTGACAGCCTAATATAAGTTTAGTATTTACAGAACACAAAACAGGGCTGGATAGTGTCTTGTGGTTACAAGGAACCTTGTCAAAACATTAACCTGGCAGAAGCTTAGTGATTGTAATAGATTCATCTACCTTTGTTCTTTCTGTACAACTTTTCGGGAAATATTGAGTTGGCCGGAAAGCTCGAGCCGATGTTGAAAAAGAACCTCAAAGCATAATTTATACTAATTTGTTTCGCAATATCTCGTCGAAAAATGCATTGTGCTTTTATACTATTTAAAAAGTCGCAGTTCTTTCGCTTAGAGAATTTGGCTGTGGTCTGAAAAGTGATAATCTGAAGGTGCTATATCTGGTGAGCCCGATGGAACAGCACCTCACAACCAAACTTCAAAATTTGTTTTTCCGGGTTGTCAAATAGACATGAGGTCTAACGTTATTCTGGTGTAACCCGACGCTTATCATATTCACTAATACTGAACGAATCCCTCCCCTCTATTTACCCATCTGCTAGCTGTAATTATTGGAATCTATTGACTGGTTGTTTGATTATTATTCTTGATTCATGTCTCGATTTTATTGTCATCGGTGGTGGCACGAACTTTCCGAGTCACCCCATATAAGAGTATTCCGAAAATTCCCACATTTCAACTAAAAAGAGAATCGCTCCTAGAAACCCTCCTCCAGAGATACGGCCCGTGTACCTGAAAGAATTTGATGTTCATTTTCCATTTTTGCAAAACCTTGGAAGTTCTGAATCGAAAAATGTAACAAAGAAAACAATATTTGTATGTAGTATTGCAGTTGATATTGCAATACTAACAATCTGTGGTGTTCTCTTCAACCTGTCGGGATGAATAATCCTCTACTAACAAATAAAACAAATCGATCGCTCTCAGTTTATGTGCGTTACTTTCAGAATATATTGGTCTTATTCCCGAACACACTTCACGGTGAAAACGAAATGAAATATATTTGTGATAACAACGGTACGGTGTCGACATCTGGATACGAAATTAGTTTTCCATTAATACTTATCATTATAATAGGAGTACCGGTAAGTTTCTTCGTTTTTTTCAGAAATTATTGCTTTATTCTGCAAAAAAGGTTACAAATTTATTATTCAAAGTATTACCCACCGCTAGTCACGACTTTCCCCCATCTTTCTGACAATTCACGGAACCCTTTCCTGAAATAATCGGCCGGTTTGTCGGATTTCCCCGAACCGATCCAATTTTTAACACTATCAAAATTGGAGAACCATGCCATGTTGCATCGATCGAAAAAGGTAGTAAGCGGATGGAGCAATGTCTGGAGAATACGGCGGGTGGGATACGACCTCCCATTTCAGCGTTTTCAAGTATGTTTTAACCGGTTTCGCGACATGCGGCCGAGCATTGTCAGTTCATGTTGCGTTTGTAATGGATCTTGATCGAGTAAAGCCTCCAATTCTTCATTTTCAAACTTTTTCGGCGGTCCGGAACATTCTTCGTTTTCCAATTCAAAATTACCACTTATGAACCGTGGAAACCACGTCTGACACGTTCACTCAATTGGAGCATGGTCACCATAAACTTCCACCAATAAAATAAATAAGAGACGATAACTTTCCGCATCTTATTTCTTCATACTGAAGTAATGAAGTAATACTCCCAGCAAAAACATTCTCGTTAGTACGACATTCGACATATTCGAAGTGGCAAAAAACTATGTTGTTTACGCTTCAACTTTTTGACATATACTGAAGAAGACACGCAATGACAGTAGCTTTCCAACGAATGTCTGGAAATTTGATTCACTGGAACTACAATTAAGTTACGCCATCTGTTGTAAAACCGAAGAATCTTACCGGTACACTTAATAATATAAAGTTATCTTCAAATACAATTTTTGTAAGAGTTTATTGTACCACCAGGAGTGGTCCGAAAAATCACTTTTTTCCTAAACTGACTTTTTTAAAAAATTCATAACTTTTGAACTACTGGACTGATTCTAATGAGCGATATATCAAATTAAAGCCAATAACCTTTTTAGGAAAAATATTCCTTTTGTGGAAAATTTAAATTTTGTACCCGTTAATATTGATTGAATTTGTTTTTTATGGTTTCCTAGTCTCGGAACCAAGGGTGCTATATTTTATTATATTTTTCCTAGAAAGCTGAGGAGTTTTTACATAAAATACCTCAAAAATACCACTCAGAGGTGTGTTCTCTTTTGTTTTTAAATTAAGACTTTTCAATTTTAACCGATGGTTCTAAAATAATTTTTATCCCAAAAATGACCTTTTTCAAAAATTCATAACTTTTGAACTATTGTACCCATTGAGAGAATTGACATACCAAATTAACGCACTTTAGCTAGTTGTCTTTGAAAAAATACCACACTAGCAAATAAATTGGATTCTAGTTCCTTAGACCCAGTATAGTAGCATAGAAATATTGAAGTGATGCATTTTTAAGACATTTAGCATCAAAAAAATTTTTTTAAACCTTGATTTTCGGTGATATTTCGTTTTTCAAAAAAAAAAAAACTCAAATTTTAACGTTTTTGACACCAGTAAATGAAGTCCGCATGAGCTAATATTTTGCATAGGGTCTATTATCGTGCAAATCGACATTTCGTAGCAAGTTTCGAATGAAAAATCGAGATAACTATTTAAAAAAAACTAATTCCCAGAGTGCCGTTTTTTGAGAAAACAATTTTTTCGAGATGACACTAGATCTCGACGTTTCATGCAATTTTAAGACATTCAAAAAATGGCATCAAAAAAAATTCCGAAAACCCCGATTTCCTTTACTCCCTCCTTGAGTGATTTTTATATTTTCAAAAAACTCAAACTTTGACCGCTTTGCGCCACTCTCCCTTAAGTTCGATTGAGCTGATATTTTGCATAGGGTGTTTTTTTGAGGTGGTGAACATTTTTTATGGGGTAACTTTTTGAAACTCGAGATGACCATTTTCATTGGCACCCTACTGTATCTATATAGATGTAATACTGATCATTTTCATTTGTTCCGTTCTTATTACAGCCGATGAGAAGTGCCAAACTACAAGCTGCGCTGACCAAGCGCAGGGAAGCAGAGCAGATTAAGTTTCAGAAATCGGCAGCCGTAGAGCGTTATTACGATCACTGGGGTCGTGTCACATCCCGCCTGGAATCATGGAACTCTCCCCAATTCAATCGACAAGCTGAAGAGGCTCAGCGGAAGCGCGAAGAAGCTGAGCGCAAAGAAGCCGAACAAAACGAACGTCGCGAGCAAACTAGAGCTAGGCTGCAACAGGAGAAAGATGATTTTCAGCGTGAAATAAAGGGTATGTGTCCAACGTTCATTGGAATTCGATGTTGACAACTATTCAAACTAACGAAATTAAACAAAAACTAAAAATCCCATTAACCACTTTCAGAAAAATCACACCCAAAACCGAAACCCATCCCAACGGAACTTCTTGAAGGCGTCCGGGCACGCTTGAACGACACCGAAGAGGCCAAACGGCGAATAGACCTCGAGGCCCGTCTCTACACCAAGTGGCGAATGGGGTACGATCGCGATGGGATCATATTGGATTCGAAGAATCCAAACCAGGCAATGGCGAAGCTGAATTGGCTCGATCGACAGGTTGATTTGCAGATGCAAAGTGAAAACGAGCGCAAAGAAAACCAAGAACGCGAGATTCGCCTACACGAGGAAGCACGGCGTCACGAGGAGCTACTGTTGGAGAAAAATAAACTAAGGGAGCAGCAAATAAAAGAACTGAGAAGCTACCAGGAGACTAACATGAAGGAACTGAAAACGCGCGAGCAGGAAGTGAACGAGTTGAAATTCTACGAGATGCGTCTGCGGACAAAAAAAGATGAGTTCGAAAAAGAGTTGGAGCAGTTGCGAGTGTATAACGAGAGGCGTCGCGATCGCGTTGTGGCTCTGCATAACCTAAGACGTATAAAAATGCTGCTGCGTGATCGATCGGAGGCTGTTCGCAATGACCTCAAGCATGATCTTCAACTACTGCAAAGAATCGCCATCGATAACCCGGAGTCTAACGAGAGTATCGATTATCTCCGTAAGAAATTCCAACTGCAGTACAATCTGGAAGTTGAGCAGCAAATGACAATAGAAAACATGTATGAGTCTGAAGCAAAGCACAATCTTTCAAAGTGGGAAGACAAGTGGAACCAAGAAGCACTGGTGAGGGAACACCAACTTCGTTGTTTGCTGGAGGATCGCATCTTGGATTTCGAGACCAAATTGATCGACTGTACCCAGCGTCAGCAAGATCTGATCGATATACGCGAAACACACATCAAAGCGATAGAAAGTGCGAATGAGCAGCTGAAAGAATTGATGAGCGCTAAGTCAACCGATTCTAGCGTAGTCAATTCTGCCAACCAGGTTCGTGATCTACTTGTCAATCAGGATTTGCCGAGAACCGCTGAGAGTCGACCATCTACTCAGAACTCGTATCGCAGCTCAACATTCAGCAGTATTTTTCCCTTTGTCGACCTGGAAGATTTGACTGTGAATGAGAGGAAGAAGGATACGGACCAAAATGAACAGGCATCGGTTTTATCGGTCCCTCGCTTCGGTAAGAAGAAAGTGGCCTGGTGCTGACAATATTTTCGAATTTCATTCATTACCATTACCATCCACGTTCTTTGACATTTTGAATTAAAACTTTTCATGTGTATGAATTTTTATAGAAGAGTGTTTCGTATTTTGCGCAATTTTTATCTGAGAATAATGAATGCAATTTTTGATAATTTACACATTTTATTTATGACTTCGAAATTCGTGGTTAAGGAATTGTTGTAAGCACACCTACACCATCACCGATGCGAAAACACATTTTCCTTCTTAGAGTAAACGAATTGTTTGTCGTCTCAATTGCTTCGCTCACATTCCATCGTATGAAAAAAAAAACGTCTTGAGGAACTTGACACCAAGAAATCATCGAGTGCAGATAGAATACCTCCCATGCTTCTCAAGAACTGGTCTTCCGCCTTGGCGCCGATCAAAGCACTTATATTGGGTTGGAGAAAAAGAAATGTCGTATATTGTCAATATATGGCAACACTTAAACATATCTTGTGTTGTACTTATCGCATCGGGTCATACTATACGGCTATTTAAAGACGTCTGTGCTACAAGCGTGGTTTTGACAGTGTTGTGATTGTCCTTTTCAGTCTCAAGTTATAGCGCGTCAAAGATGGAGTCCACCAAGCAAGAAATTCGCCATATTTTACGTTTTCACTACCTGCGAGGTAAAACTGCAACGAAGGCGGCCGAAAAAATTCGTGTAGTTTATGGACCCGACACTGTAACGATTCGCACAGCACAGCGTTGGTTTGATCGATTTCGTTCTGATGTAGTGGCTGTCGAAGATACACCTCGTACTGGTAGACCAATCGTCGTGGAAATCCATAAAATCGTTGAAATCATCCAAGTAGACAGGCATGTGAGCAGTCGCTCGATTGGCCAGGAACTGGGTATAGACCATAAAACCGTTTGGAACCATTTGCAGAAGATTGGATTCCAAAAAAAGCTGGATGTATGGGTGCCACACGAGTTGACGCAAAAAAATCTTTTAGACCGAATCAACGCCTTCGATGCACTGCTGAAACGGAACGAACTCGACCCATTTTTGGAGAAGATGGTGAGTGGTGATGAAAAGTGGATCACGTACGACAACCTAAAGCGATAAAAGTCGTGGTCGAAGCGCGGTGAGCCGGCCCATACCATCGCCAAGCCCGGATTGACGGCCAGGAAGGTTTTGCTGTGTGTTTGGTGGGATTGGAAGGGAATCATCCACTATGAGCTGGCCAACTATGGCCAGACCCTCAACTCGGTTCTCTACTAGCCATAAAAATGAAACACAAATTTCTGCATAATTCGAAAACTAATCAAGCAAATGGAGCCAAATTTTGCATGTGAAGGTTTTAGGGGGCTGAAACGTTTCTATGGTGAGTAGACACTCCACCCCCTCTCCAAGAGGAGGTGGTGCTAATCAAGAAAATAGAATCAAACTTGGCATATAGACGCTTTAGGGATCGATAGACGATTCTATGGTGGTTCGACACTCCTTCTCCCTCTCTAAGGGGCTCTAAGTGGCTAAGCTGCCATATAAATGAAACACCAATGTCTGCATAACTCGAGAGCTAATCAAGCTTATCGAACCAAATTTGGCATGTGGAGGTTTCTATGGTGAATCAACACTACTCCCCTCTCTCTAAGAGGAAGAAGGGGCTACCATACAGATGAAGCATAATACTCAGCATAATTCAAGAACTAATCAAGCAAATGGAACCAATCTCGGTATATGGAGGTTGTAGGGGGCAATAAATGATTCTATGGTGGTTTGACACTACATTATTCGTTTGAGGCTACATAATTCGAGAATCAATCACGCAAACAGAACCAAATTTGGCATGTGAGGTTTTAGGGAGCAATAAATGTTTCTATGATGATTCGACACACCTATCCCCTCTCTACTGCCACACAAATGAAACATCAACTTCTGCATAAGTCGAAAACTAATCAAGCAAATGGAACCAAATTTATGATGTGAGGGTTTTTGGGTACGAGAAATGTTTCTATGATGATATGACACCTCTCCCTCCTTTGGAATAGAGGGGGGTCTCATAAAAATAATACATTTATTCCATGTAACGGAGAAACATGTTATTTGCAAGTGGTTGAAAATTTTGAACGAGAATTGTGTCTGAAAACAATCTGATATTTTAATGACCAGTTTTGGTAGAAGTACTACAAATATTATAGTTAAAGGTAATTTTAAAGGGTAGATTAGAAAATCAATCAATGAACAGTCCTGCGATTGGACCCATCAACGTGCACCTAGTAAGAAAACGTGAATGTGAAAACGAAAATATATTTTGTGCGGGAGGAAGTTTGCCGGGTCAGCTAGCTACCTATATAATTGGTGAAAATGATTAACAAGAAGAGGATAATATTGTTTTGACTTCCGGTTTGCTGATACTGGATG
Organism: Toxorhynchites rutilus septentrionalis; assembly: GCF_029784135.1. Lineage (NCBI taxonomy): Eukaryota > Metazoa > Arthropoda > Insecta > Diptera > Culicidae > Toxorhynchites > Toxorhynchites rutilus. The sequence goes on from NC_073746.1 coordinate 248,712,215, forward strand.
TGAATGACCAGCAATAATGGAAAATCAGGGTGTCGATTCAAAACCCGAAAAAAGTTTCCCTGATATTCTCTGATTTTCCAGCATTTTATCAAAAAAAATCCAGATTTAAACTAGTAATCAAATTTTCTACTCGTTCTGTAGTTGTAGTTTTTAAAATATTCATTAACAGAAATTGTTTGTGATTTTCAATTAAGTTAAACGACGACTGAGAGGTGTAGTAAAAGATAAGAAACTGAATTTATCAATACAGATCAAAAGTCTCTTCAATGAAAATGACAAAACCAGTCATTTTCATTTTGATTCGGATCAATCTCACGAAAATGTCGAACACGATTCTACCAAAACGATTTTCCTTTCCAGCTTTCTTCTGTGCGTTTTCCGAAATTTTCTTAGTTTCACCTCGGGAGATTTCGTTTGTGCCTCTCGTAGGCGTTTAATTAACTTTGATGCATTTCACGCAAAAGCTTCTTTCTCCCGACTTTCGTTCTCTTCTAGATAAAGAGTATGAGATCTTCGAACTCGTTGAATTAACTAGCCTGCCGTTTTTATTGGTGCTATCCCTCCAAAGTGAAACATAGCATCATAAACTTGTCGCATAGCACAACCATTTCCTCACACATTTTGTTTTCATGAAAACATTGGTTTCCGAAAATTGTCCAATCGTTCATTTTTCAGATCATTGTGACTTCTGTTGCTATATTGTTTCACTGCTGAGTCCGGAATCTGTGAATTTCAGAAGCGATTCAAACGCTGCTCGACTAGTTTTCCAGCAAATTTTTGATCGGAAACAACGAAGAATGACTGAAGACGAGCTAAAAAGAGAATACGGCTTTCATCGCAGGATACATCAACGCATCATAAGCTTCAAAACCATATTAATAACACACACATTTAATTAACTATGCGCGGAAGAAAACTTCACGAAAAGTGTTTTGCTAATTATTTATTCCAAAAAAATCTCTAATCTCAATCTCTATTCCAAGCGTCGCAAAATTGAGTGTACACCTTAAATTTCTCCAAACAAATTAACCTTTCAAGTAAGATCTTTGCAAATAAGCGTAGTTTTTTGATGGTGATGTTGGGTGATGTCAATACCAAACCCCTGCTTGAGCAGTTAGAGGAAAGAGATATATATTGTTACACGTACAATGATAATAATTAAGGCTTGTCGAGAAAAGACATTGCGGGAAATAGCAGCTGCTGTCGGAAGAACACAATCTACAGTAAAAAAAAAATCATAAACAAGTGGAAAAAGCGGAAGAAACCTATAACAAGCATTGCTAAATTGAGTATCGAAGTAGCCGGCATCATTGGAAGACCTGTCAGCGCAGACACTGTCCGGAGAGCAGCATACAGGAACAATCTGAGAAGTCGTGTTGGCCGTGAAGATTATTTCATCTCAAAAGTGAATATGAAAAAACGACTACAGTTTGCAAAGGCATATGTAAACAGACCTAAGGAGCCGGACGGATGAGCCAAAAACCTATATCTTTGAATTTAGTGGAAGACAAATGTGGAGGAAACCAGGATTGATGTTCCTGGTTCAGCATTTGGTTCCCACAGTAAAACACGGCAGCAGCAGTCAGTCAGTATGGTACATTGGCGTCTCCTGGATCTGGAACCATGGAGTTTATCGATTCGGCATTGAACAAGATGGCTTAATTGATCTTAATTGAATTGATGAAACATAACCTGTAGTCTCCCGTTCAGAAATTGGGACTCCCTCATGATTACAACAGAATAATGACCCGAAGCAAACTGACTTCATTGTTCGGATATGCCTGCTCTATAATGTCCCAATCAACTCAGAACACCTCCGCAATCACCGGACTTGAGTATATATAATGGGAAATCAAGAACCATCTGAAGAATAAAAGTCCAGGGAACGAAGCGGAACTCAAAACGACGATTGCGGAGATCTGGGAGACACTTCCGTCTACAGTGACCAGATATCTCGCCTCGATGCTTGCAGGAAGTGCTGGACGCCAAAGGGGTACCATACCAAATACTAGGGGATTGATTTTTGTTATCTGTTAACATTTCTGAACTGATTTCAATTTTCTTTTAAAAAAAACTTGAACTATACACTCAATTTTGCCACGTCTTAGTTGTAGATTTTTTTGTTTTGTATTTCAAATATGAAGTAGAAATGTGACCATTTTTTTTTTTTTTTTTAATTTATTAGGGTAACACGGGGTGAGTTGGACATACGGGGTGATTTGGACCACCCCTTTATCTCAAAAAGTACGGCTCAACTTGGATTTTTTATAATGTCATTTGCTTTTATTATTGAACCGTATTTTTTTTTATTAAATCGTTTATTTTTACAGGCTCAGTTACATAAGTTTAAAGGAGCCAAACTCCTATCTGTATAGTTACAAGTATACATAAACATTTTTTATTAATTCTAATGTTAATGAAGTAGAGAACCGATTACTCGCGGCTTGCTCGAGTTTAGAAGGGTGACATTTTGTTTCAGGAAAAGGATGGGATATAAGGATATGTTGACAATGTTCACACTCACATTCGCACTCACATTCATCATACTCAATTCTTAAGCCTATCTTATATCTAACATGTATTTACATTTCACCTTATTCTATTGTTAGTAAGAAGGGATTTGATTTCTCGCGAAGGAAAAGGAAAAGGAGAATATAAGGATATAAGGACAATCACACACGAAGATCGATAGCTTTTAGGAAGACATATATTTGGGACATGTAATCAAGGTCTAACCGAGCCAACACATCTCTCACCGGCACATTGGGCTGCCTTTCTCTAGCCCGAAGAGAGTTTTCTAAATTCGATCTGGCAACAAGATACTCCTCGCACGACCAAACAACGTGTTCGATGTCGTGGTAACCTTGGCCATAAGCACAGATATTGCCATCGGCAAGATTAAAACGAAAGAGTAGCGCGTCTAACGAACAGTGATTGGTCATGAGTCGAGAGAAGGTGCGAATAAAGTCCCGACTTAAGTCCAGACTTTTGAACCATGGTTTGAGGCTAACCTTAGGGATAATCGAGTGAAGCCACCGACCCAATTCATCTTCGTTCCACTTACGTTGCCAGTTAGCGATGGTATTTTTACGGACTAAAGAATAAAATTCATTGAAAGCGATTTGACGCTGATAAATATCGCCTTCAATTGCACCTACCTTTGCTAATGAGTCAGCCCTCTCATTACCCGGAATTGAGCAATGAGAAGGGACCCAGACAAAGGTAATGACATAACAGCGTCTGGTTAAAGCACTCAAATTTTCTCGTATTCTCTCAAGGAAGTACGGCGAGTGCTTTTCCGGCATCACTGAACGGATAGCTTCGACAGAGCTAAGACTATCCGTTACAATGTAATAGTGTTCAACAGGTCGTGAGGCGACGCTGTCCAGCGCCCAATGTATTCCTGCCAATTCAGCAATATACACAGAGCAAGGATTCTGAAGACTGTGGGAGGTGCTAAAAATTTCGTTGAACACTCCAAATCCTGTGGACTCATTCATAGAGGACCCATCAGTAAAGTACATATTATCACAATTGACACGCCCATACTTTGCATTGAAGATCGTAGGAACGATCCCCGATCGATGATAATCTGGAATTCCATAGATTTTCTCCTTCATGAACAGATCAAAATGTACAGAGGAATTGATGTAGTCAGGAAAACAAACACGGTTGGGAGTATACGAAGAAGGATCAACCTGCTCGATAAGCTGCTCAAAATTTCCGATCACCAATGGGTTCATAACCTTACACCGGATGAGGAACCGAAGAGATAATAAATTGAAGCGATCTTTTAGTGGGAGTAGGCCTGCCAAAACCTCGAGACTCATGGTATGCGTTGAGGGCATACATCCCAACGCAATACGGAGACAAAGATACTGAATTCGCTCGAGTTTAATGAGATGTGTTTTGGCAGCTGATTGAAAACAGAAACTGCCATACTCCATCACTGAGAGAATAGTTGTTCGATACAACATTATAAGATCTTCGGGATGGGCTCCCCACCAGGTGCCGGTAATTGTACGGAGAAAGTTTATTCTTTGTTGGCATTTTTTACTCAGATACCTAATATGGGCCCCCCAAGTACATTTGGAGTCGAACCAGACCCCAAGATACTTGAATGACATAGCATGAGTGATCGGTTTACCCAAAAGTTGAAGCTTTGGTTTTGCTGGTCTATGCTTCCTAGAAAAAACCACCATCTCTGTTTTCTCCGTGGAGAATTCGATCCCTAGCCCAATGGCCCAGGTTGAAAAATTGTTCAAAGTATCTTGTAAGGGTCCTTGCAGGTCGGATTCGTTTGATCCTACGACAGACACCACTCCGTCATCTGCAAGTTGTCTTAGGCTGCAATTTTGTGTAAGACAATTGTCGATGTCGCTTACATAGGAGTTGTACAAAAGGGGGCTTAAACATGAGCCCTGGGGGAGGCCCATGTAGGAGACCCGATTTACTGTCGAATCCCCGTGAGAAAAGTTCAACTGTTTCTCACAAAGCAAGTTATATAACATATTATTCAACAGAGGCGGCAGACTCCGAGAGTGTAATTTGTCTGACAAAACCTCTATTGAAACAGAATCAAAGGCCCCCTTTATGTCCAAGAATACTGAAGCTATTTGTTTTTTTTCGGCGTAAGCCATTTGAATTTCTGAAGAAAGCAACGCAAGACAATCATTCGTCCCCTTGCCCCTGCGGAACCCATATTGTGTATCTGAGAGTAGGCCATTCGTTTCAACCCATCGATCAAGGCGAAACAAGATCATTTTCTCCAACAATTTCCGTATACAAGACAGCATTGCTATTGGGCGGTACAAATTGAAGTCGGACGCGGGTTTTCCGGGTTTTTGAATAGCTATAATTCGCACTTGTCTCCAATCATCTGGAACAATATTATGCTCCAGAAACCGATTGAATAAATTCAACAAGCGATGTTTCGCCACATCAGGGAGGTTTTTTAACAAGTTGAACTTAATTCATTGAACCGTATGTAACTAATGTAAAAAAACTTTGGTAAAATTCGACAGGTGGAAGGAAACGGTAGCATGAACACAACAAGCACTTTGATTGTTAAAAAATGTGAGTTTTCCAATCGTGGTTTTAAGGTTTTTCCCGCTGATTAAACAAACTTTTCGTGTATTGCAGTAAAGTTCTGTTCGCCTACAAAAAAGGAACAATTTGATGCAGCGAAACTGTAAGTTTAATAACAATAAATGAAATAAATTGCATTTTAATTTTTGCATGTTGTGTTGGTGAATTGGTCTTACAGGATTGAGGCTTTTGTTTGATCTAATTGATTCCAGATGTCACGGAATTACAAAACGAGGATGGGCAGACAACGTCGGAAGAAGGAGGAGTTTGAAATAGCAACGCAGGCTATCAAGATCAGATTTTCTTTGACCAAGCATCGAAAGGGTTTGAAAATGCTCGAACAACAGTGAAAAGATTCATGCAGAATTCGAGATGGTGTCAATCCAATTTTTCTGGTCTGGAATCTGGCCAAGACACCTGGTATCGATCCCAAAATACTGTTACTGATTGTAACATTATCCCAAAGTACTTTACATAAACATCAGTATGTTTTTTCGATGAAACACACACTGGACCAACTCACCCCACAGGCGGTCCAAATCACCCCGCATCAAATTTTAATGTCCAAAAATCATCTCTTTTATTTCATGATATATTTGGTAGTTTGAAGCTTGATATAATGATTAAACATTATTGATTGAGAGAATACAAGTGTAGCTCAGTATACAATGTGACATTTTTTATTTAGACCGTATTGGTTTGGAAATATTAGGCGATTTACTTAGGTGGTCTAAATTCCCCCCTTTTCCCCTGCATTTAATTATTAGGCTGTCAAAAAAGTCCAGCGGTATTTCCGCGAGGTGTCGTTGTAAGCGCGTAGTTCTAGTTGTATTCATTGTATCGAGTCATACTATAGCTTGTTGGAAAGGTATTTTTGCGGACTATTGTATATAGTCCTTGACAGTGTTTTGTTTGGTTAAGTCGTTCGTGAGTTATAGTGTCGCAAATATGGAGCAAAATAAAGAGAAAATCCGACATATTTTACAGTACTACTATGACAAAGGCAAATATGCATCTCAAACTGCCAATAAAATTTGTGCAGTTTATGGACCCGATACAGTTTCCATTTCCATCGCACAATGATGGTTTCAACGTTTTTGTTCTGGTGTAAAGGTCGTCGAAGATGCGCCACGCTCCGGAAGGCCTGTCGTCGAAAATTGCGACAAAATCGCTGAATTAGCCGAGAAAGACCGGCATGGTAGCAGCCGTAGCATAGGCCAAGAGCTAGGGATAAGTCATCAAACTGTTATTAACCATTTGAAGAAGCTTGGATTCACAAAGAAGCTCGATGTATTGGTGCCACACACGTTGACGCAAAAAAAAAACATCTTTGACCGTATCGACGCATGTGAATCGCTGCTGAATCGCAACAAAATCGACCCTTTTCTGAAGCGGATGGTGACTGGCGATGAAAAGTGGGTCACTTACGACAACGTGAAGCGCAAACGGTCGTGGTCGAAGCCCTCTGAAGCGGCTCAGACAGTGGCCAAGCCCTCATTAACGGTCAGGAAGGTTCTGCTGTGTGTTTGGTGGGATTGTCAAGGAATAATCTATTATGAGCTGCTTCCCTATGGCCAAACGCTCAATTCGGACCTGTACTGCCAACAACTGGACCGCTTGAAGGTAGCTCTCATGAAGAAGAGCCCGTCTTTGATAAACAGAGGCCGCATTGTCTTCCATCAGGACAACGT